>NC_086006.1:1367500-1605000 GCF_030014385.1 Trichomycterus rosablanca | reverse complement strand
TAGGAGCATCACAGGAGGAAAGTGTAAGAGAGCGCCACCTACTGACACATCACTAGATGGATTGTAAATGTACAGTGTAAAAGTGATACATAAATAAATAACTGAGGGCAGTGTCAGCCACTGTATGGCACCCAAGGGGCCAAGATGGTTAAGGGCCTTGCCTAAGTGCCCAAAAGTGGCTGCACAGTATTCAAACCCACAACCTTCTGAGTGATAGATCAAAACTCTACACTAATCTAGTGTGTGTGTGTGTGTGTGTGTGTGTTACTACAAAATCACAATACAGCTACAAACAATATAATCCAAACCACAATAAAGTGTTTACGCTCGCCTACCACTGCTGAGATCCGGGTCTGAATCTCAGAGGCGTCTACACAGACATGATTTACATAGTACAATGAAGTTGATCAGTGTAGAATCTTTCTGCTTTTGTCTGATAAATAGATTCAGGAGGATTTACAAATCACCTATTCTTTTTTTTTTACTGTGTTTTAAATGTACAATCTGGTTTAGGTGCTACAGAGGTTTATAAGAGGAGCGAGCGGGTACAGGATGAATGATGTAGGTAATTGTAACCCTGCAGGGCAGCACACACATTCTCTCTCTCCGTCGCTCTCTCACCCTCCACACATTCCTCCGTCCAGCTTTATGAAAGTTTGATGAGTGTACAGTAACATCAGTGAGAAAACACTCAGCTTTTCTCATTTCAGACCCGCTGAGCTCCAGCTTTTACTGTACTGCGGTACACGTACCATACACACGCCGCTAAAATTAAACTCATAAATACTATCGGAGTGACCACGCAGAGCCAGCCTGGGTCTGATCTATTCTGTAATTATACTACAGCGCTGGATGTACTGAACACACGACAGATTATAGAAATAAAATACTGCTGAAACACAGCAAAGAGAAACAAGTGATAACCAACTAGCCAATGGCTACTAGGCAGTTTTCGTCAATCTAAAACTCATTAAAAATGTATAAAAAGAACATATAGAATGTTTATATTGCAAGTATATTTCAGAAATCCTAATAACCTTTGGAAACTGAAGATGGTTTGCCAATAGAAATGAACCAAAATGTTACTTTAATGCTGCTAATAGATTATTTCTTAGCTTAAAACATCCTGAAGCTGTTTTAGATCTCTAACGCTCATTAGAACAACGTCTAAATGTACAGAGCCAGCTGTGAAGTATGGTGTAGGTGAAATAAAAATCAGGGGCTGGGTTGTAAAGCCAGTAAACAGGACTAGTTGTAGCCTAGTTGGTAAGGAACTGGACTTGTAATCCGAAGGTCACCAGTTCAAGTCCTACCATTGCCAGGTTGCTGCTGTTGGGCCCTTGAGCAAGGCCCTTAACCCTCAATTGCTCAGACCGTATACTGTCACTGTACTGTAAGTCACTTTAGATAAAAGTCTGCCAAATGTCGAAAATGTAAATGTAAACAGAAGCCCTAATGCTACTTAGCATTGAAAGGCAACAGTACAATGCTCATGGCTGACTGGAAGTGAATCACCACAGTCGTGTTTAGTGCAAAGAGGAGGCTGTTAGGGCGCAGAAAAGGGGAAATTAACTTCATTTTAACGTCCATGACTTTGGACCTTGATGTCCACACACTTTTAGTCGTTTATTTTTTACATGAAACCGCCATTCCGTCAACATCTCTGTCATGTTATAGCAGAGGTCCAGCAGAGGTCAGTGTGTTTCAACTGATGCACAAACCGAATCAGTCAGAAATACAAACAACACAATAATGATTCATTTGTTCAATATTAAAATTGAAGAATTAAACACGATTAACTATTACAATTTATTTATTATTCAGATAATTTATTAACAAAACTTTATTCTTTTATTAATATAACCTTACAAAAATCTAGCTTTTGATATACACTATACCGCAATTTTGATTTGAATATGTGGATCAGTGAATCGAATCAAGTGAATCGTTTAAGTAAAATCAACAAAGCGTAAATAAACCAAAACAAAAAATAACAGAATTAAGATCTAAATTAAAAGTATAATAAAATCAGTAATTAATCCACCAGAGAAACAGTCAATAAACTAATGAATATCATATTAATATCAATAGTGAAACCAATGAATCAACAAATGACCGGATGATTCAGCAATTTTACATTTCACATTGACGCCATTAAGAGCCACTTTTATCCTTTTAAGCGACTTAAAACTAATGTGACTGAATACAAAAGGGTTAAGGGTCTTGCTCAGGGGCCCAACAGTAGCAGCTTGGCAGTTGTGGGGTTTGAACAAATCTTCTGATAACTAGACCAGGAGTCAGGACCCAAACCACCGGCACAAATTTCCCCCATATGTTGATCGGGGCCGAGTAGTTACTACCACAAAGTGGAAAGCGTATGATTTCTTTTATATAATTGATTTTACAGACCTGTTAGCAATTGGTTTAAATGAAACACATTAGGTTAATAATCAGAAGGGTGTCTGATCTTTACACCGTACGGCCAAAACTAAGAAATTTCATCAGGGCAGTAATAGCTCAGTGGTTAAGGTACTGGACTAGTAATCAAAAGGTTGCCGGTTTAAACCCCACCACCGCCCAGTTGCCACTGTTGGGTCCCTGAGCAAGGCCCTTGACCCTCAATTGATCAAAATTGTGTTCAGTCATAACTGTAAGTCGCTTTGGATAAAAGCGTCTGCTAAATGCTGAAAATGTAATGAAAAATGTCATCACATGGCTCAAGAAAACGATTCAAACTGGCAATATTTGGAACGAGGTTTCTCAGCTTTGTTCTGACTGAGCTAAAATGAGGCCTTTATTTACTCTGTCTAATGCTTTTCTGCTCCATTCAGCATCACACACAGTCCGTCAGGGTGGCGTCAACACCACAGCGATTACAAACACCACCCTGCAACTGCAGCGCAAACGCAATAAACCCAACAACCTGTGAAACTGTAACGGTGATGTGAAAAACACAGAGACAAAATCAGATCTCTCTCTCTCTCTCTTTCTGTTTCTCTTGCTCTCTCGTTCTCACTCTCTCATCCTGTCTTTATCGCTGACCTTGCTGTATAGATCAGTAATGGCAGTAATGGATGCTCCATCACTTAGGTCCTCACTGCACTATGGACCTGTTCACTAATCTCGTTTCAGCTTTTGGAACGACCTTCTGAATGAAGTCCAGAACCCAAACCTGGTACAATCAGGAACATGTGGAATCCAGCTGTTCTAAAAACTCAAGCATTTGCCCAAAAAAAACAACAAATTGGCCTGAATTCCACCAATTCTTCCAAGTACAATGGTACAAAGAAAGGAATTTGTGCTGTTTGTGTATTTCTGACCCAGAGAATTTGCTACCCTCCTTAATTTTATCCAGACCTGGGACCGGCACTTAGAGCGCACTGACAAGTGCACCTCCCAATGGTGAGGCTGTTCGATCACCCCAACCCCATCCAGTACAGAGCCCGACTTGCTGATAGTACAGCTGAGATTCGTACCCTGGATCTCAGTGGTAGTGAGCACAGCACAAACACCCATTAATGTCCTGACACTAAATCTTCAATTTTAGAAACATCCCCACACATTGTAACCGCAGCTCTCACTGCAGGCGCTTTTCCACGAGGAGCACTTCAGTGTTTTTTTTTTTCGGAACATCCGTCTTCATCATTCCTGCGCCGTTGCGCTGGCTACAGCGGTAAACAGAGCCGCGGGAATGTAAATGTGATTTATTATTGCTTTTATCCAGCGCTCAGGCACGTCAGAGGAGGAAGAAGGAAAGGCAGCATCAGCAGTCTGAGAGTGGAAAACATACAGACGAAGCTTCATAACACTGAATCAAACTCTTTTAATGCTGAAACCAACCTGCCCGGGTGTGTTATGACCTGTGATGAGGGGGTGCAGACAGGACAGACGCATGTCAGAGTTCCAATTTTCCAAAACATTAATCAAACGCAGCCAGTAGGACTGGAGAACATGAACGCTGTAGTGGTCTTTCGGAGCTTTAAAGCAGGGTCTTGAAACTCCTACACTAATGCTTGCTGTGTAGCTAATAAAAATCAGTGTGTGGTGTTTGCATGTTCTCCCCATGTCTGTTTGGGTTTCCTCCAGGTGCTCCGGTTTCCTCCCACAATTCCAAAGACATGCAATCAGGTTGATTGTAGCAATTGAAAAAAGAGCTGTATTAGAACACCTGACCATCAAAAACAAACTATCTGTGGGATTTTTTTCAGCTAGAACAACAGATGCTTTTCTGAGAAGCTTCTCACAAGAGTTTGAATTATAACTGTGGGAATTTGTGGCCATTCAGTCAAAAAATAACAGCATTGTATGGCTGGGAAGTGACTAAACTGATGTCTGTTGAGCGGGGCTGAGGTCCGGGCTCTGTGCAGGACACTGGGGTTTCCTTACACCAAGCTTTTTTCATGTCTTGAACAGGACGAGCCTTCCCTAAACTGTTGCTGCTAAGTTGGAAGCATGTAATTTCCCTTATATCATTATTTTTAACACCTGTTAGCAATTATTAGCTAAAACACATGAATTAATAATTAGAAAAAAGAGGCGTCCCAATACTTTTGTCCATGCAGTGTAGATAAAATGTCAGTATCAGGTTTCTGAAGGTTAAATGAAGGTGAATAAAAGCATTTAAATCGATCTCTGTATGGCGTTTCTCTCTGAGGAGGAAGCGGCTGAATGAAGGAAGCTTTCATCACGCTCGTCTCATCGTTTCCTAATACGGGGGGGGGGGGGGGGGGGGGGGGGGGATTATAGTGAAGATCAGAGAGACGGCCGCGAGGATCCAGGAGGAATTTAAAGGAAGAATTTAAAGGATGAATTTAGAGTTGCCCGAGTTCCTCCTGGCGTCTGTTTACTTTTGCTATTGCACGATGCGTCATTTCTGCTGGCAAAATTAGATCAGGAATCAACAGCCGTCAGTCTCCATGTACAGTCCAGGTCAGAGGTTCTTCTCAGCTCTGGTCAGATCACTGACCGCGTTACCTGACAGAATTCAGTTTCTCCACTTTCTTGGTTTTCTGGTACAGTCTAGACTTTATAGTACTGTCCAAATATTTTTGACAGAGTTAGGGTTAAGACTTTGGGAAAGTCAATCCAAAACGTCCATTCATCCATTCATTGTCTGTTTACCACCGCTTTGTCCTATTCAGGGTCGTGGTGGGTCTGATTCACTGGGAAAAAGGCAAGGACAGGTCATCAGTCCATCACGACACACACACACACACACACACTTATACCTAGGGGGAACTTTTGTATCTACAATTAACCTGACTGCATGTTTTTGGACTGTGGGAGGAAACCGGAGAACCCACACAGACACGGGGAGAACATGCAAACTCCACACAGAAAGGACAGAGACTGCTCCACCTGGGAATCAAACCCAGGACCTTTTTGCCACCCATGAGCCACTGTGCCACCCCAAAAGCTCAATTTCAGCCTAAAAGCTAGAAGCCTAGAAGCTGTAATGCCCAACAACTACCTCGTAGTTAAATTATTTATTTGTCTATTTTTTTTTCCTCATCGTTAACTAAGTGACATTGTGTGTATATCTGGAGAGTATACATGCACTGCATATTTATTAAATAATAAAAATGAAAATACAGATTTTCCTGCACTGTATTGTGTAGAGCAGTGGTTCTTAACCAGGGGGCCACAGCCCACCGAGCGGCCTCAGTGAGCCTGGATGGGGGTCCAGTTGCATTTGATTTAGAACAGTATAATAATATCAAAAGCATACGATAGGTGTCTTAAATGTCATACAGATCGAGTGATTCAGTATAACAAGGTGAAGAAGCTCCTACCACCGGTTCATCAGAAATAATCCCACTACATAATTCAAAACCAGAGAACACCAGAATTTATACATATATATGAGCAAGAACACAAAACCTTTTATCATCTCTGCTGAAAGTGTAAGAATAATATAATAACCCGCTTCAGGGGGTCCCAAAAGGTTAAGAACCGCTGTTGTAGAGTCGATCTTCAGCTGATCTGTATGATTTTGACTAAACGTAAACATAAATCTTTGATCAGAACAATGAAACCAACCCTGTTTGGTCAAAGAGCGCTGAATATAAAACCAAGAGGTGCCAGTAAAATGTTTACGAGTTCATTAGCATCTCATTAACATGGATGGGAGCTCAGCGTCCGCGTCTGATGTAACCCGTGTGTAAGAACGTTCTGCTAAAAACAAACACGGTCCAGCAAATCTAGATATTTTATAATCTCATCGGAACCCTGAGGAGCCCTGAGGAGACTTGAGGAACCCTGAGGAACCCTGGGGAGCCCTGAGGAACTTTGAGGAACCCTTGGGAGCCCTGAGGAACTTTAAGGAACCCTGAGGAAACCTGGGGAGCCCTAAGGAACCCTGAGGAGCCCTGAGGAACCATAATGAGCCCAGAGGAACCCTGAGGAGCCCTGAGGATCATCTAGCCATCATGTAGAGCTGCACATTAATCCAACTCTGGTCGAGAACACCATCAACTAAACAGAACTGACCACACTGAGTGAACAAGAAGAAGCAATCCAGC
The DNA here is from genome assembly GCF_030014385.1 of Trichomycterus rosablanca. Classification (NCBI taxonomy): domain Eukaryota; kingdom Metazoa; phylum Chordata; class Actinopteri; order Siluriformes; family Trichomycteridae; genus Trichomycterus; species Trichomycterus rosablanca. The sequence goes on along the minus strand of NC_086006.1, from coordinate 1,598,479 downwards.
GGATGTACAGTACCTGAAAGAGGCGGATTTCCACTGGCGACCGGGTAAAATCCTTCTGCAGGCGGGCGACACAGCGCCGCTGGAGTTCTGTGAGGCTTCCACAGGAAGTGAGGCGTGTCTCCTACACACAGAGAGAACGACAACTGTATTCCATGTTCATCCGGACAGTTCGGTTAGGTCCAGGTGATAGATCATGAAAACAGCTAAGGTTCGCTAACCCAAGCGAGCATCAGGTGGTGGATCGGAGTGTAAGGTGGTTTTAAGTTTCAGTCTAGGCAAACTCAGATGTACAAAACCTTGTGCATTAAAATATAAAGTTTTATTGTTGTTGTAAAAGTGAGATTGATCTATTTATTTAAAGATTTAAAGAGATGTTACATACCCGATAATCCTGAAGCCGCCGTATTCAGATCTGAAACACACAAAGCACAAAGTGAATCAGTGATTCAGGGCAGTGAAGCTTGGAGTGAATCAGTGATTCAGGGCAGTGAAGCTTGGAGTGAATCAGTGATTCAGGGCAGTGAAGCTTGGAGTGAATCAGTGATTCAGGGCAGTGAAGCTTGGAGTGAATCAGTGATTCAGGGCAGTGAAGCTTGGAGTGAACCCTGAGAGACCATAAACCTTCAGAACAGGCCAGTTGATTAGAGTCGCATGTTTTGGGCCTGACCACAAATAACGCTGACAGATTCTCCATCTGTACAGAGTCAGGGTCCCGGATTTAAGGCGCGCTGCCTAAAAGATGCACCTTCAGCAGGACGGCAGCAGGAAAATCGATACGGGTGAATGTCAGCAAGGTCGAGCGACGCTTAAAACGTCCAGAGGAGACGGATCCTTTACATTGAGCCGTCTGAGCTGAGAAAACACTTTCATAGAAAACGACAATAATTTCATAACCAGGTTTAGATTGTGGATCAAGTCTAGTGCTGGATTCATTTAATACATCATAGTTTTAGTCTGAAATTAGAACTATTATTATTATTATGGTCCAGGACGGTTCGATGACTGATGCTCAACCTGGAGTGTAGTGTGTATGCTAGATCAGTGGTTCTGGGACCACGATGGCACCATCCAAGCGCCTTGGTGAGATTATTAAACACCTCAGTGTCAATGCTAAGACGAGAGTAGCGCCTCTGGTACCCCTTGACGCAGGTTATGATACAATTCTTCCACTTTCAGCAAGGATGACAAATGGTTTTGTGATCTGCATCAACAACTAAATACGAATCTTTCGTGGTCACCGTCCAACGTAGGCTATAGATCTCCCATATATCAATAGCGTGTTGATTTTTCTGTCCAATCAAATGCAGTGGGACCCCACTCACTGAGGCCCCCTAGTGCCCTCGGCCCCCTGGTTGAGAAGCACTGCTCTAGTGGGTGGAGCGTCAATCCATTGACAGCAGCGCTGCTGGAGTTTTTAAATACCGTGTCCACTCACTGTCCACTCTATTAGACACTCCTACCTAGTCGCTCCGCCTTGTAGATGTAAAGTCAGAGACGTTCTCTCATCTATTGCTGCTGTTTGAGTCGGTCATCTTCTAGACCTTCATCAGTGGTCACAGGACGCTGCCCATGGGGCGCTGTTGGCTGGATATATTTTTGGTTGGTGGACTATTCTCAATCCAGCAGTGACAGTGAGGTGTTTAAAAACTCCAGCAGCGCTGCTGTGTCTGATCCACTCATACCAGCACAACACACACTAACACACCACCACCATGTCAGTGTCACTGCAGTGCTGAGAATGATCCACCACCTAAATAATACCTGCTCTGTGGTGGTCCTGAATCTATTCTCACGTCTACCTTCTCAATGTTTCCAGTGCCTTGAGGGCTTGAGAGTGGAGCTCGGACGCTCCTCCACCCAACCATCAGATGATGATGCACATCTCATTCACCGGTCCGGTTTGTCTGGAGTGATAAAGCCGACGTCCATCAGAGAGATCACTTTACGCTGCTGCAGGAGGGCTGAGCCGTAACTCACCGAGCCAAGAAGGGCCGCGCGCTCACACACACACACTCGCACGGTTTTAAACCTCAGACTTCCCGTAATTCGATCCGGCGGTGCTAACAGCACTTCAGATTGAGCGGCTCTGCCGTGATGGCTCTCCTGCATCCTTCAGTGCTTGCCGACCTGCAGGATGCTCTCGACGCTCTCTGAGTCATTTCACGCCACTATCGATCCCCAATAAAACATCTTCGCGTGACTAATATCGCTGACTGCGCGAAGCAGAGTCGACTCAAAATAAAAACAAACACCTGGGTACAGAACCGCCAGCTTATATTGTTGACCACTCAAAGCCAATTGAGGCCCGTCTATGTGGCTGTTGGGTTCAGTGAGCTAATAGTTAAGCGATATAAATAAAACGTTTTATTATTATTAGCAAGTTCCTGATGTGGCAAGAGCCGGTCACCAGACAGATGATAATGCACTGGGAAATCAGAAACCTATAAATGTCATACAAACTCTATAAATATGGATCACGGGCCAGATTTAGATCTCTGTGGTAGAACTAAAGCACTAAAGTCTAAAACTGGTCCTGGTGATGATGCGAGGGGGAACGTTTACACTCACACCTCTACAGATACGACGAAAAAGGATCAACACAGCAGAACCATCAAGGACGGGTGTTAATTAAATCCCTCAGCGCGTCTAAATTCAGCAAATTGATCGATCTGTTCTGTGTCTTCAGCTCAGACGGCACATATGAACGATATCAAGCTGCGGAACTGCAGAACTCTTTAAGAAAGCTACCAAAACTATGTGGACACAGTCAAGCAACCTACACAGCTAAACGCTGCAGTAGAACCGGACGTACTAAAGAGCTTAGTGACTCTTCCTACAAGGCTTCAGTTTACTTCAAGTGCTGTGACTTTAGAGTCTAAACATCTAGGAGCAATAACGGCTCAGCCATCAAATCACACAAACTCACAGATTGAGTCTTTTTTGCTGAAGTTTATATTATAAAATCATCCAAACTGCATCTGGTAGCAACATCTGCCCAACATCTGCATACCAGGAGCAAACCAGGAGCAATTTAAAGCAACCACTCCACATGGTTTTGGGAGCTATGCCAACCTTCACGGTAATAGTGACCAAGGGCTAGGATCAAACCCAGGTCCTCACCCACCCACACTACACCCCTCTACAAGTATCGATCTTTGGCTCCAAAAGCTTTAAATATGCGTTTTCTTCAGCAAAATCGGGAACTGGTTACGAATAAATCACTAAGTGTGTGGGAACTGAAAATCTGAGTACATCAGGCTCTCAGTGTGAAGTCAGGAGTTCTATAAATATTAAATATGAACCCTATAAACTTCAACATCAAAGCCTATAAATCTGAAAAATGAACTGTAGAAATCTGAACACTCGGAGGGATAACGTTACACGTTACACACGAATATTAACACACTGCATCGAGGATACGCTTTAAACACACACACACACACACACACACACACACACACACACACACACTTCTGTGTTAGAAGGAAATCTGCACAATTCATCTGCAGTATAATAAAGATGACTAAAATTCATGTCATGTTCTTCAAGGCTGTGGAACCCTTAGGGAGAGGACTGGGGGGGGGGGGGGGGGGGGTAGGGCATTCCTGCCATATCAACAACTGATGAAAACCACTAAAGGATCCTAACATTACACAAAACTACAAAACTAATGAATCTAATATGTTTATTTATCATTATCAATATATTTACATCAGTATATGAAGGGGGGGGGGGGGGGGGGGTTAAGCATGTATAATTATTATAATAACAACAATATCATATATATTGCGATATATATTTAAAACATTGATTATTTTGAATAATTCAGTTTGTTCAAACTTAATATTCTTAATATTTCAGTTCTGAAGGTCTGGATTTTAGACTTATTTACATATTTGAAGATCTGCAGTAAAATAAACAAATCAGATTGTGCATTTTCTATTGTTAAGGATTATAAATTCAGGCTCAGATTATAATAATGATGATTAAGGTGAAATTCAGGTAAAACTTGATTATTTTTAAATAATTCAGTTCGTTTAAGCTTAATATTCTTACTATTTAAATTCTGAGGGTCTCGATTTTAGACCTTATTTTACAGACTTATTTACATATTTGAAGATCTGCAGTAAATTAAACAATTCAAATTGTGCATTTTTCTATGTTTAAGGATTATAAATTCAGGCTCAGGTTATAATATATAATATATATTGTGATGTATATTGAAAGCATGATGTAGTGGCAATTAAGGCAAAATTCAGGTAAAACCTGATTCTTTTAAATCATTCAGTTCGTTTAAGGTTAATATTCTTAATATTCAAATTATAAAGATCTGGACTTTAGACCTTAACTTAGACTTATTTACATATTTGAAGATTATATTCAGGTTCAGGTTCTAATACGTGTACATAAGTTCCATACAGACGTGCATGAGTTCATATGAGCGTTATAAACCCTGGTGCTGGTGCTTACTTCTCCTGGATGGCTCCCAGCGCAGTGAGGCTGACCGAAGCGGAGTTGCAGGTGAGCAGATGCCGCTGATACTCCTCCTGCAGCCGGGCGTTACGGTGGCGCAGCTCGGCCACCTGGAGCTGCAGCTCCTCTATCCGGGACCTCTGGCGCTCCAGCTGGCCGCGCTGAGCCTCGATGATCCGGTTCAGCTCGGTCAGACACTCCGCCGCCTTGTTCGCCTTCTCAGCCCGAGTCTCCATCTTCAACCCCCGGCTCCGGTCACACCTGCCCAGCGTGCACGGCTCCAAATCCCGCTTCCAGAACAACCACGGTCCGCGTCCACAGTCCTGAACTAACCCGCAGTAGCATTCTGAATCCTACATTAATCCTAACTGACACCGAGAGAGAGAGCAGAGGGGGCGAAAACTTTCTCCTCCTGTCCAGTACTGACTGTCCGCATCCTAACACCGCTGCTCCAAACACCCCAAACACGGATTCACAACTGAGTCGATTCATCTGAATCAATTCCTTTCGACTCGTCAATTATAAACAAATGACGCAAGAGCAGCCCTCATGATGTCATGATTTTTTTTATGTGATTGTATCATATGACATGGTTATCTATAATGAAATGTATATATGTGTACACTTTATGTCCATAAATATGTGGACACTCCATTAAAAAAACAAATGCTATTAAAATCGAGTGACCTCTGTGTGATCTTGTCAGCTAGAAGGACAGCGGGTCTATTTTAAAGGATTCTCACAAGACTTTGATGCACGCCTGTGGGAACTTGTGCTCATTCACACAGGACCAGCCTTCCAAATTTCATGATTTTTCATTTAGGATAATGTTACATATATGCAAGGAAGCATTCATTTTTAATTAATTAATTAATCTTGATTAAACATCATGTTTATTTTCTTTATACTATGTCCGTGCGTCTTTCCTTGTACGTGGACGTCACATCAGTACTGGAACTTCAATGCTTTTTGGGACTGAATATTTTTTGGTTAAAAATATTGCAAATTTCCATTTCTATAACGTCCTTAAACTTTGTGGCATGAATTCCTTGGTTGGCAGCTGTCTCGTTTTCGAGGTCAGAAAGAAACCCCAAACACTACCGCCAAAAACTGGTTTGGCGTGAATTTGATGATTCGATGGTGTCACATGGACGTCACAGTCCACAGTTTTTACCTCACCAGAGATTAGTGGCTGCGGCACAAGAGAAGAACCGGCTGGACTGTATAGAAGTGTAAAGCTGGACTGCAGTTTGCTGAACAGTAGAACACATGAACAAGCTCCTCTCCTGCAGGACAGTTTCAAAGCTTACTGCGATGTAAAGCTTGCTTGATTATGGACAGTGTCATGTACTGAAACTGAAACACCTGGTTTTAGACCACAATAATTTATTAGTGTGGTGTAGGGCCTCCTTTTGCGGCCAATACAGCGTCAATTCGTCTTGGAAATGACATATACAAGTCCTGCACAGTGGTCAGAGGGATTTTAAGCCATTCTTCTTGCAGGATAGTGGCCAGGTCACTACGTGATGCTGGTGGAGGAAAACGTTTCCTGACTCGCTTCTCCAAAACACCCCAAAGTGGCTCAATATTATTTAGATCTGGTGACTGTGCAGGCCATGGGAGATGTTCAACTTCACTTTCATGTTCATCAAAACAATCTTTCACCAGTCTTGCTGTCTGTATTGGTGCATTGTCATCCTGATACACGGCACCGCCATTGGATGCACATGGTCCTCCAGAATGGTTCGGTAGTCCTTGGCAGTGACGCGCCCATCTAGCACAAGGGAATTGGGCCAAGGGAATGCCATGATATGGCAGCCCAAACCATCACTGATCCACCCCCATGCTTCACTCTGGGCATGCAACAGTCTGGGTGGTACGCTTCTTTGGGGCTTCTCCACACCGTAACTCTCCCGGATGTGGGGGAAACAGTAAAGGTGGACTCATCAGAGAACAATACATGTTTCACATTGTCCACAGCCCAAGATTTGCGCTCCTTGCACCATTGAAACCGACGATTGGCATTGGCACGAGTGACCAAAGGTTTGGCTATAGCAGCCCGGCCGTGTATATCGACCCTGTGGAGCTCCCGACGGACAGTTCTGGTGGAAACAGGAGAGTCGAGGTGCACATTTAATTCTGCCGTGATTTGGGCAGCCGTGGTTTTATGTTTTTTGGATACAATCCGGGTTAGCACCCGAACATCCCTTTCAGACAGCTTCCTCTTGCGTCCACAGTTAATCCTGTTGGATGTGGTTTGTCCTTCTTGGTGGTATGCTGACATTACCCTGGATACCGTGGCTCTCGATACATCACAAAGACTTGCTGTCTTGGTCACAGATGCGCCAGCAAGACGTGCACCAACAATTTGTCCTCTTTTGAACTCTGGTATGTCACCCATAATGTTGTGTGCATTGCAATATTTTGAGCAAAACTGTGCTCTTACCCTGCTAATTGAACCTTCACACTCTGCTCTTACTGGTGCAATGTGCAATTAATGAAGATTGGCCACCAGACTGGTCCAATTTAGCCATGAAACCTCCCACACTAAAATGACAGGTGTTTCAGTTATTTTGTCCAACCCCTGTATGTTCAAGTAGTTTCTCATTTAGATGTTTTTTTGGTGGTTTGCGTTTCCTCCCAAGATGTCATTGTCAGTAAACCCTGTCTTTCTCACCAGCCTGCAGGTTCTGTCAAAATAGTGTGGCTTCAAATTAATGATAGATCTGTTCCTGACTTTTGTTCCACAAAAGAAAGCATCAAAGAAAAGAAAGAATTTAAGAAATCTGTACATTTCCATGTGATTTACAAGTGTACGTAAACCTTTAAACGTCTGTATGTCTCGGAGTCTAAAATAACAAAACACACATTTAGAAAGGGGACATGTAGACTGGCAATGCAATTTTATTAGAGGCTTTTAAGTTAAAAAGAGACAAAGCAGCATCTTTAAAAAAAATCTTTTATTCAGTCAAGATAAACAAACAAACGTTGAAATGTTACAGAAATGCAGTCCAGTAAATGTAATATAATCGGGGCGTGGTCATGTGATCCACATGAAATAAAAACGTAAAACATAAAATCACACTGTAAAAATAGAAGAAAATAAATAAATAAAATCAGGTTCACATAGAGTTCACAAGAGGAACCGAAAATGTTCAACATAGTTCTTCATTTTATAGGACAATGCACTTCACTATGTGAGTTCACTATGGTACTGAGTTCACAAGCCCTGTTCACTATGGTACTGAGTTCACAAGCCCTGTTCACTATGGTACTGAGTTCACAAGCCCTGTTCACTATGGTACTGAGTTCACAAGCCCTGTTCACTATGGTACTGAGTTCACTATGGTACTGAGTTCACAAGCCCTGTTCACTATGGTACTGAGTTCACAAGCCCTGTTCACTATGGTACTGAGTTCACAAGCCCTGTTCACTATGGTACTGAGTTCACAAGCCCTGTTCACTATGGTACTGAGTTCACAAGCCTTGTTCACTATGGTACTGAGTTCACAAGCCCTGTTCACTATGGTACTGAGTTCACAAGCCCTGTTCACTATGGTACTGAGTTCACAAGCCCTGTTCACTATGGTACTGAGTTCACTATGGTACTGAGTTCACAAGCCCTGTTCACTATGGTACTGAGTTCACTATGGTACTGAGTTCACAAGCCCTGTTCACTATGGTACTGAGTTCACAAGCCCTGTTCACTATGGTACTGAGTTCACAAGCCCTGTTCACTATGGTACTGAGTTCACAAGCCCTGTTCACTATGGTACTGAGTTCACTATGGTACTGAGTTCACAAGCCCTGTTCACTATGGTACTGAGTTCACAAGCCCTGTTCACTATGGTACTGAGTTCACAAGCCCTGTTCACTATGGTACTGAGTTCACAAGCCCTGTTCACTATGGTACTGAGTTCACAAGCCCTGTTCACTATGGTACTGAGTTCACAAGCCTTGTTCACTATGGTACTGAGTTCACAAGCCCTGTTCACTATGGTACTGAGTTCACAAGCCCTGTTCACTATGGTACTGAGTTCACAAGCCCTGTTCACTATGGTACTGAGTTCACTATGGTACTGAGTTCACAAGCCCTGTTCACTATGGTACTGAGTTCACAAGCCCTGTTCACTATGGTACTGAGTTCACAAGCCCTGTTTATTATGGTACCGAGTTTATGAGCCCTGTTCACTATGATACGGAGTTCACTATGGTACTGAGTTCACAAGCCTTGTTCACTAAGATACGGAGTTCACTATGGTACTGAGTTCACAAGCCTTGTTCACTAAGATACTGAGTTCACAAGCCCTGTTCACTATGGTACTGAGTTTATGAGCCCTGTTCACTATGGTACTGAGTTCACTATGGTACTGAGTTCACTATGGTGCTGAGATCACGAGTCCTGTTCACTGAGGTATACAGAAACAAACTGAAACAAAACAATTTAAAGTTCGAATGATTCACAATTCACTGCATCATCCCCGTGTTGATTCACTTACACAATCAGGATGTGCTTACTACAGTAAACTAAACAAGAACAAAACTTAAGCAAATGATCATGAGGAACAAAATGAGACAAAATGAAAATCAGTGCTTCATTAACACCAAGGTAGAAAATTCTGAATCTGCTGTAAAGAGCTGCTTTTATTATATAACAGTAACGATTCCACAGGATTATTGTAATGAACGCTTCTCAAACCTCTTTTATTAAATAAACCCTCCAGCTTATTAAATAATGCACTTTTTTAATCTGAAGGCGATACGAGGGGCTAAATTTAACTCACATACACTCCCAGCTGCTTTCAACACCCCCTGGTGCCCGTTTACAGGGATCACATGGAACAGTCTGTCCAACATTTTACTTTAAGCTTCTAAAAGCACACTTACACACCAGAGTTACAGAGTGGAAGGGTCGGAGGGTTTCCTCATTGATGCTGCAGTTGGGCAGTAATGTTTGTTTATTAGGATTTTAACGTCATGTTTTACACTCTGGTTACCTTCATGACAGGAACGGTCGTTACTCGTTACACAAGGTTCATCAGTTCTCAAGGTTTCATCGAGCAGTCATGGACAATTTAGTATCTCCAATTCACCTCACTTGCACGTCTCTGGACTGTGGGAGGAAACCGGAGCAAACCCACGCGGACACGGGGAGAACATGCAAACTGCACACAGAAAGAACCCGGACCGCCCCGCCTGGGGCTCGAACCCAGGACCCTCTTGCTATGAGGCGACAGTGCTACCCACTTAGACACCATGCCACCCCAGTTGGGCAGTTGTAGCTTAAGTGGTTAGTAACCACAAGGTCGCTGATTCAAGCCCCACAACTGCCAGGCTGCCACTGTTGGGCCCTTGAGCAAGGCCCTCAATCCTCAATTGCTTAGACAGTATACCGTCACAGCACGCTTTGAATAAAAGCGTCTGCTAAATGCTGAAAATGTAAATGCACATCCTGCAATTACGCCCTCTGCTGGCTGATCAATGTTCGACTCTCTGTACGCGATATGCGATCGTTATATGAACCCGTCTGACGCAGGTGAAAAGAGACGTTCGGTAGGGGGCGTGTCTGGGGAACTGGATACGACTAAATTGGGAGGAAATGGGGAAAAATGCAACACTTTGTACCTGGCCGGTGTTATAACATAGGGATCATTAAACCTGAAGTTCTTGTTTGATTAACAGTCGTTAAAAGAGGAAATCATAAATAATGTCAGTTTTGACAATCAATAAAATAAAAGTAACTCTTAGCAGCAGATTCGGACTCAAGAATTAGCTCAGAATAATTAATTCACCAGCGCTGGTGAGAAGCTGCACACTGGCTCACAAGAGGCGCACCGAGGGATTTCTGGTCTTCAACAGAAACAGTAGAAACACGTTCACTAACTCAAACAAAAATCTGCATTAACGCCACGTTAACGTTCGAGCAACAGAAGTGATTCAGTGGCATCACTATTCACCACGTTCGGCGCTACATTTCCAACGGCTGGACGTGAGGAAGATTCATCCTGAGTTTGAAAAATTCACATGTTCAATCGATTATAATAAAAAATGCCTAATTATAAAACAAGCTGCTATTATAAATATAATCATAAATCGCACCCACGTACACGTTCAAACAAAATGCATTTAAACTAGCTAAATAAACCAAGCGAGGCGTAGCGGTCATCAGTCTCCGACTTTCGGCTTCAGATTTGCATTGCAACGAATTTCTATAGAGCGCTGACGCTATTACGAAGCACACACACACACACACACACGCACACACACACACAGGCAAGACAAGTCAAGTCTGTAAAAAAAGAGGGAGAGAAAAGGTGCAGGTTCGGACTCGCTCTCATGCCCAAGTTGATCCTGTGGTTGTAATGAGTCCCGATGGGCGTGGCTGAGACAGAAACGATAACAAAAAGTCAAACAAGCTAGTACACTCAACTACTCAATTTGTTTACAAGTACACCGATCAGCCATAACATTAAAACCACCTCCTTGTTTCTACACTCACTGTCCATGTTATCAGCTCCACTTACCATATAGGAGCACTTTGTAGTTCTACAATTACTGACTGTAGTCCATCTGCTTCTCTGCACGCTTTGTTAGCCCCTTTCACAGGACCACCACAGAGCAGGTATTATTTAGGTGGTGGATGATTCTCAGCACTGCAGTGACACTGACATGGTGGTGGCGTGTTAGTGTGTGTTGTGCTGGTATGAGTGGATCAGACACAGCACCGCTGCTGGAGTTTTTAAACACCGCGTCCACTCACTGTCCACTCTATTAGACACTCCTACCTAGTCGGTCCACCTTGTAGATGTAAAGTCAGAGACGATCGCTCATCTATTGCTGCTGTTTGAGTCGCTCATCTTCTAGACCTTCATCAGTGGGCACAGGACGCTGCACACGGGGCGCTGCTGGCTGGATATATTTTTGGTTGGTGGACTATTCTCAGTCCAGCAGTGACCGTGAGGTGTTTAAAAACTCCAGCAGCGCTGCTGTGTCTGATCCACTCATACCAGCACAACACGCACGAACACACCACCACCATGTCAGTGTCACTGCAGTGCTGAGAATCATCCACCACCTAAATAATATCTGCTCTGTGGGGGTCCTGTGAAAGGGGCTAACAAAGCGTGCAGAGAAGCAGATGGACTACAGTCAGTAATTGTAGAACTACAAAGTGCTTCTATATGGTAAGTGGAGCTGATAAAATGGACAGTGAGGGTAGAAACAAGGAGGTGGTTTTAATGTTATGGCTGCGAGTGTGGCTGAAACAGCTGTGGTGTCTACATAGTTTTGGACAGGAACGTGTATGTGCGTGTGTTCATGCGTACTACCTGGTGATGGTGGAGATCTCTGGATGAAGGCTGGACCAACTTGATGATCTCTAGGAGAGAAGACAGCATGGCACACTGCAACCACACGACAAGATCATTAGCGTCCACTCACATTTATATAAACTCAGAGCGACGATTGGTGGTGCTTACCGATCACAATAACGGCTGTACCGGCCAGCAGAGCGAACAGGGTGAAGAACATCACCTGGTAGGAGTCCATAAACTGCTGCAGAATACCAGCACCCTCATTCTCCACTGAACTCCCTGCAGGAGGAGAAAAAAGGGACCGGATTTAAACTGGTACCATTTTAATCAGCCGATTTAACCTAAAAAGGGGCATGACGGCTCCAGGTCTGCTGGGAAACATGTTGTAGGGATTGCGTAAGCGTCCATTCCAAGTCCATTTAGCACCTTTGAAGGTCATATTATTCTAATTTGGTCATCAGCACAACCATCCTTATTTAATCCGGGCTTGGGACCTGCACTAAGAGCGCACCGACGAGACGAGACGAGAGCGCCTCTGAAAAGCTGGGCCGTTCGGCCATCCCGCTTCCCGAGACATACCCCCATCCCGTCTGTGTAGACGCCCGAGCAGCTAATAGGTTGCAAGCTAGTGTCTAAAGCGCTGCATGGACAATGAATGGCTGGTCCAAGGGAGGGATGGCATAACTGCAGCAGGTACGACCTCCTATCTCCATACGAAAAGAAGCGGTCGGTAATGCACACTTGTCGGAGAGTGTGTGTGTGTGTGTGTGTGTGTGTGTTAGTTACAGCCTCCTCGATCAGCAGTGTAGGTGAAATACGATCAGGGACGTGGATATGACCAAATTGGGAGGAAAATACGACACGCTGGACCTAAACGTAGGCGGTAAATGAGAAATCAGGGGAGTAAAACCCACCTTTGGCCTCGTGTATGACCGTCACAGGAACCAGGAGCTGCTGCTCGATGGCCGAGCTGGTGACGGTCAGGGTGGCGGACGTGACGTCTCGCGGGTTCACCAGGGAGACGGCGTATCTGACGAAGCTGGGATAGGTGCGAGAGACCTCCTCCTCCTGCACGTCTATAGAGGACGAGCTCGACGTCACCTGCACACAGAGCCAGAAGTACGTGGACACCACTCATAATCATCAGGTTCAGGTGTGTTTTTACACACAGGTGTATAAGACAAATCCCCACAGACAAACTGTAATTCTAGCTGAAAAGATCAGAGGTCACTCTATTTAGAATAGCTTGACCGAGATCAGTGCCCGGCCATGCAAACGCCGTCATATTTAGCCTGAATCCCCACAGACATACTTCAAAATCTTGTGTATATTAAAACATATAACGGTCACTCTATTCTAACAGCATTTGTTTTTAAAATGGGACGTCCAGCAAACTCACGGTCATTAAGGTCTGGACCATTGTGTAGTTGAGTAGCGAGTGGACGGTTTACCTCCAGGTGCTGGAGCAGAGTCGACGCCCCGTACACGGTCAGGTCCGCCACGGCGTTCTGGACGCTCAGAACGATGTGCGTCTTGTCGCAGTAGAAGCCCGGGTTGACCTGCACCTCGACGCCGACGCGCTCCCCCGAGAGACGGCTCCCCTCCACGCCCGCCTCCACCAGCACGGTGCTCGCGGAGGCGCTCAGGACCCGGATCTGCTGCTCGCTTATCGGGCCGAGGGTCAGCGCACAGCTGTACAGACCTGCGGAGAGGCGAAGAACAAGGGACGAGGTCATTTAGATCATTTGGATGCCAGAACAGCCAAAACATTAGCTACAGCTTTAATAACTTATTTTTAAACCACTGATTTATCCTGGCCCATTGAGGGTTAAGGGCCTTTTTCAAGGGCAGTGGTGGGGCTAGAACCAGCGACCTTTCAATTACTAGTCCAGTACCTTAACCACTTAACCAGGATACAACTGCACTAGGAAACACTGACCGCAAGTTAGGAACACTTTGGTCATTTGGACATTCATCCCCCTCCCTCAGACACAGCCAATCGTGTATTAGTAGATGCCCGGCTGGCTGATAGCAGCGCTGAGATTCGAACCCAGACAGTTCTGCGCCACCCAGACGCCAGTGGGTCAGTTAGAAAGCTCAGTGGTTCTCGTAATCAGAAGGTTGCTGGTTCAAGCCCCACAACCACCACAAAGTTCTCACTGTCGGGCCCCTGAGCAAGGCTCTTAATTGTCAATTTCTCAAACTATATTCAGTTAAGTCACTTCGGATGAAAGCGTCCACTAAACGCTGCAAATGTATATGTTAGTATAAATCATGATCAGGGTCCTGGTGGGTCCAGTTTCTCTGGAAACCAGGACAGCAGCGATCCATCTGTGTAGTCGTCCAGCCATTCGAACCCGGGTGAACCGCTGCAGCACCCGAGTGCCATAACAGTTATAAAGCATATAAAGCTTTTACAGGCCGGTGCGTCAGTGGTTGTATTCAAGGCGAACTATATATCTGGACCGCGACTGAATTCCAGTCAGGTTTTAATCAGCCCCGCCCCCTCGCCGCTTCAGTTCAGCGCGAGAGCCTCCACGCGGCGCTTCTGAGACTTTAAACAGGTTCCGGTCGGCTGATCGAGGCCGCCGTGTGACTTTCCGTTTAGATTAGCAAACGTAGCGGAGACAAACACAATTAGCTCGGTAGCTATCGGCGCACAAGGGAGTCGGAGCTCCATTAGCGCTGCGGTTCGTCACGCGGGCTCCGGCGGCTGCCGCTCCGAGTGTTTGCCAGGTCTACAGGCCTCTGAAGTTGGAGAGAATCGCTCATCGCTCATGCTTGCACCTCAACCAGACAGCAGAGGTCGCACTTCTGCAGCGGTGATGAACAGAAACTCGTTCCACCCTCCCCCCTCAGGCACATGCCTGTAGGTTGCCGGGCACGGTTGATAGCGCCGCTGAGTATCTGATGACTTAACCTGTGTCTGTTTCTCATTAGACAAGTCAGTTTTGGGATTTTAAATACTTCCATGATTGTGTTTTATAATTAAACATTTTAACAGATATTAAATCCATTTGGTCGAAATATAGCAGCTGATATTAATGTGCTGGTGTTTACAGTCTTGTATTGTCCTTCACTATTGTGGTATGGCTTCTAAAGTCCACACAAGTGATTAAAAAGCACTAAAAGAGGGAGGGCTGCAGGAATTCCTCATAGCTGCTGCAGTTACGACCTCTGCTGGCTAATCAATGGTGCTGCGCAATGAGACGGGGGATAATGGGGCTTAATTTGTGACTCTGTGCGCAATACGGATCTCCAAGGGGGGTAAAACAAGGGAAAAAATTCGTCACGGTCTAATAAGCACACGATCGCGGACCTGTAGCCGCATCGAAGCTGGTGTGAGTGTGGTAGACGTCGTGGGCCGAGAAGTCGACGGCGCTGCTGGTGAAGCGCAGGCGGCAGCTGATGGACTTTTCAGGGTGCATCGAAGCGACAGATTCCAACTGCGCGGACGAGCAGCTATCTGCACCTGCACACACACACACACACACACAGATTAGGTTAAACGGTCAGTTCACATCAAGCTAAATTCAGGAGCGTTTGGGGTTTCGTACCTATGAGGTTGGTTCCTTGTGTTCGGGTGGTCAGCAACACTTTGGTCTCCCTGTCGTTCCTCGCAGTACCTGAGGGAACCATGGCGGCCGTCCTGGACACACCGCTGACGACCACCTGACACGCGAAAACACAAACACGGCATCCGGATACTTAGGGCGCGTTCGCACGAGGTGCAGGAAAATCCAGATCAACACAGACACATGTGGCGCTGCAACACCGGATCATCTCACCTCTCTGTAGGTGCGCAGTTGTCCCGGTATCTCGTAGTAAACGGTGACCGTGCCCACGTCCCTGGCTACAGCCACGCCCGTTCTGGGATGGATCTCCAGAATCGAGCTGGACGAAGAGCTCCAGGTGCCCGGGAGTCCTAAAGAGCGCACAGATTTGACTCAAAACGACATATAAAAACCTTACAAATCATATCACAGCGCCGGGTTCAGGGCTCACCGTCAGGGCTGAGGAGCTGCGCTGAAAAGCACACGACGTCGGCGGGCACCAGGCTGTGGGCGTCGACCGGCCGGATGGCGTGCCGGACCGGCAGAGCGACGTAATCCACCAGGCCGGACTGCTCCGAGTCCCACACGCTCAACAGAGTCAGTCCGACGTTCACGGTCCTGACGGTGAGGGAGCCGTTATTTAAGTCCTTACCCACCTGCACCAAGTCGTCCCTACACACACACACACACACACACACACAAAAACAAGCATTAATATATATTATTATATTATATATGATTAATTTTATAGATCTAAAGAAAGGGACCAAGCACTGGCTTGCAAATTCTCCCATTTCTTTATTACCTGTTGGTGCTGAAGGTCAGGTGAGAGTTGTGTCCGTGCAGAGCTTCTCCGCTGCTGTCGTGGAAGTGAACGGTAAAGGTGAGCACCGCGCCCAGCGGGATGCCCGACAGGCCGTCCTTGTTAGCCGTGTGGAAGACCGGACCGGTGCTCAGCCTCAGATACGACACGGTGACCACCTGCAATTACAACGTCAGACTCTGTATTAATGCATGTGGTTCTGAAATAGGATCCCCAAAACACAATGGTCAGGGGTCAACATACACTATTATGGGCAAAAGTATTGGGACACCCCTTCGTATCGTTACCTTAACGGCGAGGATGATGGTTTGGTTCACGCCGAAGCTCTCCCGAGCGCAGATCTGAAGAGAGGCTGTGCCAGTCAGAGAGCCCGACGTTAGATGACCCTGATCGTCCACGTGGATGAGGGGAGCTTTATCCGGGCAGTCCAGCACCCGATACGACAGCGTACCCAACCCATCCCTGAGGGTCAAGAACATCACTCGTTCATTATGAAAGCCTAAGGTCAGGTAAAATAAGGTGTGTGGGGCTCGCTAGTGGCCCCTGACCTGAACCCCACCAAGAAATGCTCTTATTTACTGAATAGACACCAATTCCCACAGGCACACTCAAAATTGACTGGGAATTTACCTTGCTTACATACCAAAAGTATGTAGACATACGTCCTAATTACTGGGTAAAACATTTTAGACACACCCATTACTAACAGGTGCATCAAATCACCTGTCAGGTGTATGGCAACAGTTTGGGGAAGTCCCTGTACTGTTCCAGCATGAGCGTGCTCCTGTGCACTGAGCGAGGCCCATATATACATGTGCTGCTAAGTTTAGTATGAAAGAACCAGCAGCTTTTATATCAAATTTAAGAGCCCAGATCTCAACCCGACTGAACACATCTGGGATGAATAGGCTGAGATTGGCACAAATTCCCACAGACACACTCAAAATTCTTCTGTGGGAGATCTGTGCAAGTCACTGGATTCCCTCCACACAAGTGGAACAGAAGAGGGCCTTCCCCAGACTTACCTGGCCCAAAGTTGAAATCGATGTGCAGGTGAGCCCGCCCACCCACCCTCAGATGTAGCCAATCACGTCTCTGTAGGCGCCTGGCCGACCAATGGCTGAGCAGAGATTCTTTTATTTATCCGTTTTCATGTATTTTTAAGCTACGGTGCTTACCGGTTGGTCTGGAGCTTTAATAAGGAGTTCGGGGACATCAGAAGCTCCTCAGCCTGCACCTCAGGGTTCAGCATCTGCAGTTTCTCATAAACCTGTTCCCCCCAAAAAAAACCAAACATTTAGTAGACGTCAGAACAAACAGGGGTGTAATTTTTAGGATTTTACACCCGTCACACCCCGAGTAGTGGAGACGGAAAACTTGCCTGGATTTGGATCTCATCGGTCAGCTCCAGCTTGTTTCCAGCCAAATGTCCAGCGTCAGGCACGGTAGCCCTCACCACCACCTTCAGCCCCGTACGGCCTTTGCTCCGACCAGACACGCTCATGGCAAAGTTGTGCTCGTCGCCGAGTTTCACGGAGGCCTGGGTAGCAGAGAAGAACGAATCAGCTCGGAGAAAAGTAGCAGGACCTCGATCCGGATCGAGAGGTCTGAATCCGGTTTTACCTCCGAGTGCCGAGTGTGAACATCCAGGATGTCCCTCTTGGTCACGCTCCAGTGGAAAGTGAGTCCCGGGAGAGCGTTCCCGAAAGAGAACGGAGTCTCGCTGCTGGTCAGACCCATCACGTACACCGGCATCTGATATGGAACAGAAAACAGACCAGGGTCTCTCAAACAAGCCGAAAAATAATAGTCATTAAATAAGCCTGTACGAGATTGCCCCCTTGTGGAGGCTTTATGTTACATCCTGTGAACCACAGAGCGTAAGATGCATTACCTGTGTTGCCAGGGTCAGAAAGTTTAAAAACCCCTGGTCTACGGGATCATGTTTTCACATTTATATTTACATTTCCCATAGTTATCAAATATTTTATATATAAGGTAGTTAGATTAGTAAGTGCAGGTTAGTTTCAAGTTAAGTGCTTATTAAAGAGATGGAATGGAACGCCTTTATTTGTCATATATACATATATACAGATGTGCAGTACAATGAAATGCATATACAATTTTTTGCATATGGAAGGGTCAGCCAGAGAGGATTAAGGGCCTTGATCAAGGGCCCAACAGTGGCTGCATGGCAGAGCTGGGATTGGAACCTTTCAGTTGATAGCCCAAAGCTCTACTACTGCTCACCGTCCCTTGATGTGATGGTCTTTTAAATATGATAAAATATGACGAGACCCTTGATGCCAGTCATTCTCGAGTTCTGATTGGTGGATCAAGATGAGCAAAATCTAGCACACCAGAGCTGGGATTTAGAATACATCCGGCTGGGCTGGGCGGCTACACGAACAGCGATTGGCCGTCGTTCAAAGGGTGGGAAGAGCCGGACCAGGGTGCTTTGGTTGATTGTTGGGGGATCATGCTGATCAGGGTGTGGCTCTCCACACGTCGGTACTGCGCACACGTCGAAGAGGGCGTGTTGGTTCGCTCTCCTCGATCGGAAGGGGGGGATCAGCATCGATGGAGAGGATACGACTAGATTGGAAAAAAAGGAAACTCGAAGGACTGTGGTTACCATGGTGCCCAACTTCATTCTGGTGATGGGTGCTCGGATTCGGATGGCCTTCAGCTGGATGACCTCGACCTCCACTTGATCCTGTAAACATCGCAGTCATTAGAAGAACAGTCGTACGTGGTAAACAAACGTAAGTTGGTTTAAGCCATTTGTTAAATATAGCGGCCTAATGTGCTCACACACCACCACGCCACCAACTTGGACGCGCCCAACATACACTGACTGTGTCTAAAAAGGTGTGTGTGGGGGAGGCAGCCAGCCAGGGGTTTACCTTGTTTTTTTTATCAGATTATTATCTGATTAAATTATTAATAATCTGATGCGTGTCCATTCGGCAGTACACTACATGACCAAAAGTATGTAGACATACCTCCTAATTACTGGGTTAAACGTTTTAGGCACACGCATTGCTAACAGGTGTACCAAATCAATCATAAAAGAGAAATTACGCGCTGTCGGGTGTATGGCAACAGTTTGGGGAAGTCCCTGCCCTGAGAACAGAGCGAGGCCCATATATACAGTTTGGTATGAAGGAACCAGCAGCTTTAACCTCAAATTTAAGAGCCCAGACGTCAACCCGACTGAACACATCTGTGGCTGAAATTGGCACAAATTTCTACAGACACACTCCAAAATCCCATGAAGAGCCTTCCCATCAGAGTGGAGGTTGTCCCTAACCCTATATTAATCTCCATGCTTTTGGAACGGGATGCCCGACCAGTATGAGGATATCGGCACCGACCTTCGAGATGACCACCAGCTTGCCGCTCTCCGTGTCGATAGCCCGTACGACTCCGGTGACGGTCATGTTGCCGACGGCGAGACCCCAGACCAGGCCGCTGCCGTTGATGGACGCTACGTTGGCGTCGCTGGGCGTGAAGAGGATGTTGGACTGGGGCTGCGGGCCTCCCTCCGACGTGATCTGTACGACGACGCACAAAACAAAAAAAAAGACTCGGTTAAGGGTGTAACGTGCGCACCAAATAGTGCACAAAATAGTGCGTAAACAATGACCTGCATGGCTGCACCGATAATCAGCGTGACTTTTCTTGGTAGAAGCCTGAAAGGTGGAAAAACCTGCACAGAGGAAAGAAAGAAGAACATTTAATACTGAACGGTTCCTAAATTCGGTTCCATTTTTATATACACCGATTCATTAAACTTGCTTCGATTTGCTGAGGCGCAGACGTTATAATCCTCCCGTTCTTGTCGGTCACGACTGCAGACACGATGGTCTGTCCGATCACCAGTCCCTTCACCATGAACGTGGCCGTGTCCTTCTCCGAGTGCTCCGACAGAGGTCTGCACACATCCACAGGTCTTTAATCCACAACACACACACACACACACACACACACACACACACACACAGAATAATGCAAAAGTCTCCACGTATCGCGTGCACTTACTGCAAGGACACGATGGTCGACGCTGCATTGAGTTTCAGGTTCATGTGAGGGAAGAATTTGGCGAGGAAGGGCACCCGGTTATCGTCCAGAACTCGAACGTACGCTCTGACGGACTTTCCGATCTCCACCTGAAATACGGTGATTAAAAAAATGAGGGTTCAGGTCCATGTGAGACACGGTTCTGTAAGCTGGGTGTGCAATTATCTTATGTTTATTATTATTATTATTAATTGAATATAACCTAGTTTTAATACAGCATGCTCCTTTTAGTGTTACAAATCAATACTGATACTTTAACATGACACGTTGTTAAGGTTTACATTATATCAGGGCTGAGGTTTGTGGAATATAAGAGGTTAGAGGATCCCTTGTACCGACCTTATCCACCACACGGACGTAAACCTCCAGGATGTCCGACACGTGCACCGTCGCTGTGGCGGGGGCCGGGAACGTCAAGCACAGGTCGTGAACCATCACCCGCAGGACGCCCGGGCATACCGGCACCACCTGGAAGAGATCGGAAGGAAGAAAGAGCACAGCGTTCCTGACCAGGCTACGTGAGCGAATCGATATGAGCGTCGTCTCGATTGAACCCACCTCGGCCGTTCCCTGATTCTCCCGAAACGTCACATCGGCGATTCCCTTCGCGCTCGTGTTGACGAAGAAATACCCCGAACCCTGGCGCAGCGTCAGGTCCGCCTGAGAGAGCGCAACACATCAGCGCATTCATTTTAGAAAACGGGAATAAAAGCAGAGAATGAAGATCCGAATGGGTCAAGCGTCCGAAGTCGCGTTACATCTAACGCACGACAACGCAGGAAACCTGCGTCAGGTGAGTGTTTTTGGTATTTTTTTAATATAAATGAACAACATACACATAAATCGTCGTATGTTTTCTCAACTACTAATCTAGGGTTAGTAACTATTAGACTATACAGTGTAAATAATTACAGGTTAAGGGCAGTGAGCTCTTACCCGAACGTCAGGGTGGTTGTATATGGAGACAGACTGCGGGTTCACCGTTACGTCCTCCACCAGCAACAAGTCCAGAGTAGCAGAGACCGCGGTCAGAGGCTCAAACTGTAACACGAGTACAGTTACAACATAAATGAGTCCTATATGTGCATGTTTATATTATTCATTCATTCATTCATTTATAAAATTACGATTATTCACCAAAATGTGTTTGGTTTTCAGTAAGTCACAACTGCAAAGCAGACGTCGTGCTTTTTAAACTCGTCAGGATAAATAGCATTTTTAAAAGGAAATACTGTCACACACACCAACTTAAAAAGGCTTCGTTTGTTTGATAAGAGTTTAGCAGTTGTCCTTAACTTGGGGACTCAGATTCGTTTGTTTATTTATTAGGATTTTAACATCATGTTTTACATCATTACACTCATTACACAAGATTCATCAGTTCACAGGGTTATACAGTACATCGAACACAGTCTTGGACAGTTTCGTATCTCCCAATTCACCTCTCTTGCACGTCTTTGGACTGCGGGAGGAAACCGGAGCACCCGGAGAGAACATGCAAACTCCACACAGAAAGGACCCGGACCCAGGGCCTTCTCGCTGCGAGGCGACAGTGCTACCCCACCGAGCCACCCCGGGGACTCATATGTGGTTTCAGTCGTGCGAGTTAAAAAAAAAAAGGATAATAAAAGGCTCTTATCTTATAAAACACCCTCAACCTGAGTAGTTCTATGGAAATAACAGCCTCGGGGGAGGAAAGAGGACACCGCATCATATCAGAAGTCTTCTTCACTTTCGTCCCTTCGTTATTTCGGGTTGTATATCAAACATACAGCACTGGTTGCTATGATGTTGCTATGATGATGTGATAAAATGATACCTGTCACTATTCCACAAAGAGTGACAGTGGCTGGAGGTAAAAAAACCCACACACACAAGACCAGCATGTTTTTCTGTTATTGCCCGTTGGCACTAGCAACCAGTAAGGTGGCAAGGCCTGAACGCGTGCTGCGGTCAGAGGAGCACCAGAGAGCGTTTCCTCCCCAGCTTTACAGGAAGTGACACCAGGCTCCGAGTTCTCTCTGTACATACAGCACCAATAGAAAATCTTCTAAAAAAAAAAGAAAGCACATTTTGATGTGAATTCATCAGGGATCTAGTCTGCGTACTTACTCCAAGTAGAACAAGTGCTGTCTCCAGGTGAGACGCCTGGTATCCCACGGCGCTGACCGTGACGGCCGCGAGCCCCGACTCGTGATGCACCACCACCGTCTGACGACCTGCACACGATTCGACCGCGTTTACACACCTCATCGGCTGGCTGTTCCTAATAAAGTGCTCGGTGAGCGCACATCTACCCACCGTGCATCTTCGTCTGCTTGTTGGCGTCCTCGTTCAGGTACAGCTCCATGGGTCGGGCGGGCTCGATGCTCGCCAGCGCCGCCTTGGACGATTCCCACAACACGCTCAGAGAGCTGAAGTTATCGAACTTCCTGCCCTGCTGGTCGAAGGCCGCCAGGTCCAGCTCGGGATTCCGGTAGTTAGACACGGGAACCTGCGAAGAGGGGCGTCGGACACGGCACCGTCTTTTATTCCTCTAGAATTCAGAACATGCCCCCCATTTTCTCCCAATCTGGTCATATCCGATTCCCCAGACGTAACATCCACTGCTGCAGACCCGGACCCTGCCTAACGAGAGCCGTATCTAACACGGACCGCTTCTCTTCACCCGCGAGGCGCTGGTTTGCACACGTGCAGCGCCTTCACCGGCCAGCAGAGGTCGCAACTGCAGCAGCAATAAGGAATCCCATTGACCCGCCTACCCTCAGACACTGCCACTCGTCTGTCTGGGCGCCCGGAGATTCGAACGAGAGCTCGAGATCCAAGTGGTATTGAACGCCATGGTGGTATTGAACATCAGACCGCCCGCCAACTCAGATGCAACGCTTTTTATGCATTTTTACCCCCATTTTCTTCCAATCGAGTCATATCCGATTCCCCAGACGTATCCTCCCACTGGTGCAGACCCGGACCCTGACCGATGAGAGCCGTTTCTAACACAGACCGCTTCTTTTCACCTGTACTTAAGAGTCACGCACTGCTCTATGTGCATCCATGGTAGGATTGCGCATCAGACCCCCCCCCCTCCAACTGAGTTTACCCCCTTTTTTATGCATTTTACCCCCTTTTTCTACCAATTCAGCATAGCCAATCCGCTCCCGGGTACCCCGATACCCTCCAAGGAGAATGTATATATATATATATATATATGTGTCTGACACACACTTCCTTCGATGTGTGCAATCAAACCAACGTTCTCCACACGGCAGGTTTGATAGTTCCTCAGAGATGATCCCGTGATCACGCGCGACTTACCACTTGCTTGTTCTGCTGAAGCAGGGGGCAGGACAGGTCGAGCTTGGCGTCGGTATAGACGGGCACAAGCGCCAGACGTGACGGAGGAGCGCAGATGAACTTCACCACCACCGGTTCCACGACCGGGAAGGGGTTTGTGAGCGTGGGTCGATTACCCACGGTCACGGCCAACACCTGAAAGCATCAAAACCATCAGTGCACGATCGCACCACTCGGAAGCGCACGATTCGAGAAGCTCGTCGCGGCGCTCACCTGTTCCCCGAGCGCCCTGCAGGCGGCTCTCACTTGGTGCGTGAAGTGGTTGCGCGAGGCCGGACCGGTCAGGGTCAGCGTGACGCTGCCCGTGTCCTCGGCCGTCAGGTTCACGAAGAATTTCGAGGGTTCGAGGATCCACGGCTTCGGTCCTCCCTCGAACAGCATGTCTTTAGAGGAGCCCAGAGTGACCAGAGCGGCCGATACAGGGTCAACGGCCTGGAAAACAGGGCGGAGGAGACCATGTGACCTCAAAGAACATTCGTAATACAACCGGTACTGGGATATACTGGTGAATATACTGGTTTCTTAATGGGAAATCTGACACACAAAACATGTATTAACACGCTAAAAGTATTGGGACACCTGTTTTAATTATTTAATTAGTGTTAAACATGAATAAAAGCTCGATATACAGAAACTCCAGTGTCCTGCACAGAGCCATGACCTCGGCCCCGCTCAACAGCTCTGGAACGAACCGGAACATCGAGCCTCCCTCGACCGATATCTTTTGTCCGAATGGGCACAAATCCCCACAGACATACTTCGAAATCACGTGAGCGGCCTTCAGAAAAGCGGCTGCCCTTATAGATGAAAAGATCACATAGCGGACACTCTGTTTTAATATAGTTTGATTGGTCAGGTGTCCAAATACTTTTGGCTATAATATAAAATATCAGTTTACTATGAGCCCATTCCAAAATCACAGTCATTAATAAGACCTGTGCACCGCCTCTTTAAAACAAAGCGAGCATCTACTCATCTGGGACGGCTTTCCACAAGATTTCGGAGTGTATCTGTGAGGATTCGTGCCTGTGTGGTCAGAAACTTGACTCATGTCGGATGAGAAGAGGGAGGCCTGGCTCACCAGTTCCATGAAGGCCCTAGATTTGTAGATGGACCTCGATTTGTCGACCTCCGTCCAAGCATTTGTCTTACGCAGCTGCTTGAGAGGTCCGCTAAGATCACAGCTAGAGCACAAAAACATCCCAAGGTGGAGAGATACTCACGCGGAGGGGAGGGTAGGCGGCGATGGTGATCTTTGCGCTCAGGTGAACGTTGCCGTGAGTGTAGCTGACCAGCAGGTTGGTGTAACCCGGAGTCATGGCCTGTAACCGGACACCACTGCAGTGCTCGGTGCCCGGAGGTAATCGGCCTGGACACACACACACACACACACAGTATATCAGTGCAACGTATAGCAGCGTAACAGCAAAAACACTCACTGACCACTCGCGCCTCGTAATTAGACGGACAGAAGCGCAGTTCATAAAACAAAACAGTCAGGGGTCAGGAGCCTTGACCATCAGATTAAGGGAAAAAAAAACAATAGCCAACCTCGGTTAAAGAGGCTCAATCATAAAAGTTGTTATGGTTTATTGTTGGTTTGTTCGTTGTTTATGGTTTAACACACAATTATGAAAAAAGCATCCAGTGAGCGGCAATTCTATGGGCTTAAATACCCCGAGAAGGGGCAGCATTATGATATGAGCACATGGGTACCCAGGATGGGTCCCAGACTGCTACTACCAGGCCAATCAGTGTGTCTGTTTATCACCCTGACTCACTATTGCTCGGACTGTGATTGGCCAAATTTTGGGTCGCCCTCCCCGATGCTACCCGGCTTACTTTTTTGGGACCCCACAATGGCCGGGCCGTACGGCAGTCGCTTCCTTTAGACATAGCCAATCAACGGTCAAGAAAGCGGCTGGGATTTGAACCCTTTCCTCACACTACCTACTTTGGGCTAGAAGGGCTTCATCGACAGAACCGCTTCCCTCAGCCGTACGCAGGCGAGCTCTTACCCTCCAGCAGCTGAAACACGCCCTGGTTCTCCATGGTGACCTGCAGGTCGAAGTGCGAGCAGTCGCTCAGCGTGACCTTCTCCCCGTCCTCCAGGCTCAGCTGGCCGAAGATGCGCAGCGGGAGCTCCAGAGCCAGGTTCAGCCGCGCCTCCACCACACAGGGAGCGAACTCCATCCTGACCGGCTCGATCACGTACACCTGCGAGAAAACACACGCTTACCGACACACACGCATCGACAACCGTCAGATGGGACTGCTGGCCATTTCTGACCGCTCTCACCTTCATTTCCCCGTAATGCAGTGGATTGCGCAGGTCGTGAGCGTAGACGGTGCTCACGCCGATGTCCCGGACGGTCGCCATCAGCCCCTTCACCGTGACGGTAGCCACAGCGGTGTTGGACGAAGACCAGCTGAAGTTTCCGCTCCCTCTGCTCGCCTGGGACATCAGAAAGAAATGTAAAAGGTTTGTTTATTATTGGCAGTGGCAACCTGGCAGTGGTGGGGCTTGAACCAGCGACCTTTTGATTACTAGTCCAGCACCTTACATTTACATTTTTGGCATTTGCAGACGCTTCATCCAAAGCGACTTACATTATGTGACAGTATACAGTCACTGTACAGAGCAATTGAGGGTTAAGGGCCTTGCTCGGGGGCCCAAGAGCAGCAACCTGGCAGTGGCGGGGCTTGAACCAGCCACCTTTTGATTACTAATCCGATACCATAACCACATAGCCCATACCTGGCTTCTCGCTCCAAGCCCAGGTCACCAGACTGGCACCCTTTTATTCTGGACACATCGTGAGAAGAACCAATCAACAATTATGCTAGATGGAGATTAGGGTAAAAGAGGAAGAGGACGGACGGATATAATAAGGATAAGAGGAACGCCACTTCTCATCCAGAATGGGTGCATTCAGGCTTCTTCAGAGAACCGGTCCACATTTGCACCAGTTTGGATCTCCGACCTGGGAGTCGAACCCAGGACCTTCTTGCTGCGAGGTGACCGTGCTACCCACCGAGCCACCCATGCCGTTCTTTGGTTCCAGGTTCGGAACCTGTTTATTTTAAGCGAACGGGTTCGAAATTAGGACGTGTTGGTCCGAAGGGCATCAAGAGGCCTGAACGTTAATCATCCCTCCACGTGGACTTCACCTGGATGGTGTACTGATACGCTCCCTCCTTAGGCTGCCATGGAAAGGTGAGGATGGCCGGAGTGAGCACGATGGGGTTGTAGATCTCCACGTCCTGCTCGTTCCGTACCGGGAAAGGAAGCTCGTGCACGGCTCCCGCCTGAGAAACAGAAATCCGATTAGGACCAACCACACGACACAGGCGCCCACAGAGTCCATTATCTGATCCAGATATTGAAGTAAGCACGTACCTGGTCGACGACAGACTTCAGGAAGCCTTCGATCAGCGCCTGGCCATTTTTCACAGCTTTCACGTGGTGGTAGGATCCGTTCAGGGACGAAACCCCCATTTCAAAGTACTCCTTAGGGAAGACGGCTTCGATCCGCACGTTCTGTTATAAAAGCATCAAAAAACAGTAGTCAGCACGGTAAAAAATAAAAGTAAAATAAAGATCATCAGGCGAGCGTTCTGGTTAGCAGGTTTCCTACATTTTGCAGAAGATTTTGCTTCTTACTATGTAGGTTTTTCCACTTATTCTTGCTGTTTATACCAAATTCTGACCCTAGCATTGCAGTGAATAATACATCAATAATTTTGCAATCTTCATCTGTACAAAATAGGCGAACCTGTGCCACTGTAGCCTCAGATTTGGGTTCAGTTCAGTTCCTCAGGCTAATCCAGTGTGGAATCCAATGTGATCTGCTCTCGTAGTCCACTAACTTCAGCGTGTCGTCCATTCAGAGAAGCTTTCCCGCTCGCCAGGCTCATAAAGCGTCGTATTACTCACTTTAAAAAAGCCTATCGTCGGCACCCAGGTGGTGCTAGCACACCAGCGCCGAGATTCTGAACTCCTCGGCCTGCAGCAGACACAGTTCTGCTAGGGCGGGATTACCGGACTGTGTCGGTGGGGTCTTCGAACGCTGTGTAAGGACCCCGATTGGGAGATAGAGAGGCGCCTGTGCAGGGCCTGTGCATAGGTGAAAAAGGGTTCCGCTAAGGGCTGCACGCGGGTCGGCGGAGGCGTGAGAAGCAGTATACCCACCTCGACTGCAATCAGGGATCCACCAGCAGCGCAGAATTGGGAGAACATGCATAAAAAAAGGCCTGTTGTCATGTTTTACAACTGCTTTACCCTGGTCAGGGTCACATGGGTCTGGTGTACACCCCCCCCCCCCCTTCCAGGCTGGACCCTCCCACCGAAAACACATTTATATTCACTATGAGAGCCGTCTGTGTGTTTTATTGCCCGCGTTTTGCCATGCTGACTGGACGGCACCTGTCGTTCACGTGACACCGACATCACCGACGGCATGAATTTGACTCACATCCGATATATGAATCCTGTTACTGGACTTGTCGTAGACTTCGATGAAGATCTCGTAGGTGCGCCCGGTCTCCAGAACCCAGCGGTCTCCAGGACTGATCTTAAACCCTAACAAAGCAAACAAAACAAACGTAAACAAGGGTAACGTCCATCCTTCACAATCGCTCCTGTAAATAGAACCCTTTGTGTTTTCCGTATGCAAATGATTCACGTAAATATGACAGACACTTTTTCCTGATTGTCGCTTGATATTGCAGCCATCGTTTATCGTTTATCTTTCAAAAACCTGTATGTCATGTACATGATGAATAATAATCATAATAATCAATCAAAAAAAGAAATAAGAGAGAAAACGACCAACCCAAGTATCCAGGCTCCACAACGTACAGAGTGCTGTTCGGCAGGCGTGACGCGCCCTTCATATCCAGACCTGAGCATTTACGGTGAAGGTAAACGTTTAGTTCATTAATGGCTCAGTACATCATTTATTCAGCCCACAGCTCATCATTAGGGAACTCGGGTGGTTTAAAACACATCAGCCGATCCAACGGGTCAAAAGTTGTGGCGCCGTTTCAATCCACATACTGCTATACAATGGGAGTGGCATTGGTACCACCTAATAGCAATCTGTTGTGGTTTGGGACACGACCAGAGATCACTTGTGTGTGTGTGTGTGTGTGTGTGTGTGTGTGTGTGTGTGTGTGTGTGTGTGTGTTTGCCATCAGTGTCCAACTAAAAATAAGACTGTTATTAATACCAATTTGGCTGGCATGTCTAAAAAAAAAAACCCTCTGCATAATTTTTCTGTCAATTACTTCACCCTGGTCAGGGTCGTGGTGGGTCAAAGTCGGGCGTAAGGCAGAAGGAATACGTCGGACAGGGCAGAATCGTTCTAATACTGAGCGTATTTTATTGAACGCTATTAAAGAGCGTCGTTCCAAGTTCAATTCAATTTGTGGATACTGGATCTCACAGTGTTTCGCTGGAGTCCCGGAGCCTCAGCAGTGACTTTGTAAGCCTGTTCCAGACTGGCATAAACGGTCTATCCAAATACCTTACCCCCCACCCCCACCCCATGCACTTGCTTGCTCTTGGTGCCTTGGGCAATTAACAAAGCCAACGCCAGACTAGAACCACAACAGACTCGTGGCCCCTGAATTGAGGTACGTAAAGGATACTCTTGTGATCCAGGACCACGTTGGTGTGGCCCTGCTGGAGGGCGTGGACGACGGAGGTTCTCTGATCGAGCTCGGCTACAGACGACCGCGAGGGTCCTCCGGGAAGGACCACGCTGTTCTTCAACTGCAGCTCGTACTGATCGCATGGCATGGACAGCTCTGGAACAGAGAGCAGGTGAAGCATGGAGTCAAAACACTCAACGAGATCTTCAATCGTCACATCAGAAGTACAACCATGTCGTCCAACACCAGCATCAACAATGATGTGGGTCCTTAAACCCCCCCCATCCCTAAAACCCCCTCGTTTCCGCTTCACCTCCCCTGAAGGTTCCAAGACGACCGTTTCTAGCCAAATGCAGTTTAGTTCATTAGTTCCGGTCTTCGATCCCCGTGACTGACCTGCGATCTTCCCCTGGCGGATTTTCTGGACCCTGTATCTGATGGAGGTGCCGGCCAGCAGGTAGACGTCGTAAGCGGGGCTCAGCAGGATGTTCTCCAGGATCAGCAGCTTCACCTCAGCGGCTCCGACGTGCTGTAGAAACAGCAAATGATATTCACGTTTACATCTTCGGCATTTAGCGGACGCTTTTATCCGGTACTGTGACCGTATACTGTCTGAGCAGTTGAGGGTTAAGGGCCTTGCTCAAGGGCCCAACAGTGACAAACTGGCAGTAATGATCTTTCGATTACCAGTCCAGTACCTTAACCACTATGGAACCACAAGTTCCATATGTAAACAATGAACGCATCGTAGTTGTAGAAGGGCGCGGCCCCGGGAGGATTAAGAGTTGTCTAGCACTGGGGTAAAACTCGAGTCAGGTCAGGGCAATGGGGCAGGTAGTTCGAGTGAGCGATCGTACCGTGTACAGAGGCTCCTGGATTTTGGCTTTCAGTTTGGCGTGGCCGATCTTAATCCCCGACACCAGGATGAAATCGCCCTGCTTTCCCACTCGCTCCATCTCGGAGATGTACCCCGGCGGCGTGTAGGTGGACTCGGAGAACCTGAGGACTCTGGAAGAGGACAGAAACATTAGACGGCTATAAGCGACCAATCAGTACATTTATAGTACGTGTTATGCTGTAGGCAGCAATTCATCATGTTAGCTGAATCTTGAGCCGGCCAGGTGTCTACACAGACAGGTAAAACAGGACCCGCTGTGACCCTGACCAGGATGAAGGGGTCGATGGAAATAAGATTCATGTAGCCACAACAGTTAAAGCCCAAAATTTAGTTCTTGCTTTCATTTCATTTCAATTCATTTTGTCTTCATCGGTCGCTTCATCCTGGTCAGGGTCACGGCGGGTTCGGTTCCACCAGGACACACTGGGGTGCCAGGCAGTTCATCACAGGACTTCCAACCCCAAATCTCAGACATGGCCAATCGTGTCTGTGTAGACGCCCGACCGCATGTACGAAGTACAAAAGGTGCAAAATTAAACATTTCTAGCTTGAAGACAATCCCATTAAAGGCTGCCTGATCCTAGAGGGGTAAACTGTGCGAAAATTAGTCGCCATCTTACCGTAATGCGTTGTAGGAATCAGGAAAACTGGCCATTTCTGTTCCCTTCACGAGGCTCCAGTCGAACACCAGACCGGCCAGCGTGCTGAACGTGTTCCCTAAAAAACAATAAACATTAGGATCAATTAACCTGATCAATGAACCCACCGATCATTCCTAAAATCATCCACGGTTCTCTGATGTCTCGTAAACACTAGATTGTGGCCTGTCCAATCTCATGGGGGGGGGGGTGCTGGAGCCTATCCCAGCTTTTCAATGGGCGCAAGGCACACAGAAACACCCTGGACGGGGCACCAGTCCATCGCAGGGCAGACACACACACACACACACACACACATTCACCTATAGGGCAATTCAGTGTCCCCAATTAACCTGACTGCATGTTTTTGGACTGACACGGGGAGAACATGCAAACTCCACACAGAAAGGACCCGGACCGGACCGCCCCGCCCGGGGATCGAACCCACCGAGCCACCCCATGACATAAACATACTAGTGATTTCCAAATAATCATCATTCCAATCTCACTGGTGCTATCGGCCAGTCGGGTTCCCAGACAGACATGACTGGCTAAGTCGCGGTGACGGGACGACCGAACCCAAGCGCCTGGAGCTTTCGGGGAAAATGGACCCACATAGACCCCAACCAGTGGTTAAAAAATAAAAAATAAAACAGGCAAAATTTGCATCCCTAATGTAAATATGTTTACATTCATTTTTGTTTGGGGGGGGGGGGGGGGGGGGGGGTTAGTGTTCCTGTAGCAACTTTAAAAGCACCCAAGCTTTCTCACAGCACTGTAGCTTAGGAAGACCAATGGGGGGGGGTCAGGGTGAGCTTGGGGTCAGGGGCTCTGCAGGGGCCACTGGAGATCCTTCTTGTTGTGTATGAAACACCTGGTGTGTCCATATACTTTATTGACTGGCGCGTCCCTGCACTCACCCTCCGAGTCCAGCGCGTGGATGGTCAGCTCCAGAGGCGAGTCCTCCAGGTGAAGCTCCCTGGTGGTGGATACGACCTGGATCTCGCTGATGATGTCCACGATGGCGTCGCAGCGCAGCACCTGACCCGTCACTGCAACACAAAACAGCGTCAGGAAGGACAGCGCAGGACGACCGGACGCGTACCGGCGACACCGCCGCGCTCTACTCACGGATATCCTCGGCTAGGATGATGCTGGTGAGTCTGGACGGCTGAGTGGATCGAGCCTGGAGCACGGCTCTCTGAGAACACTGGCGCTCGTCCACGCCTAGAGCTTCGACGCTCGCCACCTCCGGCCTGTTCGACGACCTGCAGATCAGGAGGAAATGGGTCACAGGTCCATCTTGACTCCATCCTAAACGATTCCTTATATTTATTACGTGTGGTATTATTAATAACAGGACAGGTAGTTACTGGATACCCAAGGTTCGTCTCTAGTCTTTGTACTGTGGGAGGAAACCGGAGCTCCCAGAGGAAACCCACACAAACGCCACGCAGAGAGGACCCGGACCGCTCCACCTGGGAATCGAACCCGGGACCTTCTTGCTGTGAAGCGACAGTGCTACCCACCGAGCCACCGTGCCGCCCCTCGAACGTTGTCTGGCCTACTATAGAATTACCTAAGGGCTGTGTCCCAATCCTCATGCAAGACTAAAGTAAATCTTAGGGTCACTTAAGACAAAGCAGGTCGAATCTCTGTGGCAGAGATGGGGTCGCACATACAGCAACTTGGACTCGTTTCAAATGACTCGGACTCGACTCATGACTCGCAAAACATTAGTTGAGTGTGACAATTATATATATATATATATGATCCGAACATCATTCTGATCGTGTCATTTTCTCTTCTCTAATAATAATAATAACGCTCCGGCCGTCTTAACCCGCAACGCACGCAGTGTGTAAATGTTCCAGCCAGCTTCCGGCGTAGTGATGAAGCGTCGCTCCCTACTTAAAATGGTGGGATATCCTGCGTAGTGCACTTCACAGTAACAGATAATGTGATTGATACGCTCCTACAAAATTGCCGCTAATGGTTAGAAGACCGGCTTTCTGAACCAATCAGAGCTTCTGATTGTAATTGTTAGTAAGAAATGCTGTTATCTGCATGGATTCAGTTTGCAGCGTCACACAGATGACGCGGTAATGAAACGCTCGATCGGCTTTCTAACGACTTCCTGTTTTAATTCACGACCGGGAAAAGTTTGGAGGCTTTTAATTATAAGCACGTTTACAAAATAACGGATTCTGTTCCTAAAGGGACGTGGTTATAAATGTAATAGCATCTGGAAGAACAGAAGCTCAGGTAAGCAGCGGTTATGGATTTTTTTTGCTGTGTTTGGGATTTTGGCCGCTGTGCCGTAATTTGCAATGAAAACAAAACGGATTAGTTTAAGCTTTTAAGCTTTCGAAGATTCTAAGACAAGGGACCCGGGTTCATAGGAACCTGAAGATTCCGGAATATATATATACGTCTTGGCTTAATACATAAATATTACAGTACCGTCCGGACACCAGTTACAAAGGTGTGATATTAATATTATTTATAATAGCGCTGAATGATTACTCTATTATTAATATTATATAATTAATATTATTAATTACTATTACTATTAATCAAAAATATAAAAGAGAAGGGGATTGGTGACTTGATTGAACAATTTATTGAACTGGTGTGTTTGTGTGTCTGTGTTGTCCCTGCCATAAGGAGAACAACAAAGAACCAGGAAGAAGAACCAACAGGAGCGGGAGGAAATACAGGTGAAGCCATGAAGTCAGCACCCCAGCATTCTATCCTGAGGTGCCACAGAACCAGACTTCACCTCCCAGTTACCACTCGGAGATCAAAGGGGCTGTTATCATCACAAGCAACACGTTCTGACCTGCAATTCTGCAAGCAGATGACAAACTCACCAGACAAAATGGTGCATGTGATTCTTCAATTGCTGGAGACGGTATTTTCTGGTCCAGCAAATGTGATTTTGATCAACAGACTATGGACTATTGCTGATATCAAGGATAACCAGCGTGAGGGAAGGTATCCCCAGAATAATCAAGAGGAGGAGTGACATGACGACGATGGAGCATACAAAGATGTGGTCAGAGGATTACTGGGAAGAATAAGAACTGTGTTTCCAGTAAAGATAGCAGCTTGCACACAGGAGGACAAAGAGACTGTGCAGAATTATCCTGAACAACTGGAAAAGGTCCATAGTATCGATAGTAGACTGCAGGCTTTTGTTAATGTCATGATACAAGCTGAGAAATAACTTCCTGAATGAACTGAACCAAACAACTGGGGCAGAAGAAGTAAAGTTTATTCTGCGATCTGTCCTATGAATCTTATGGGGTGTGATCTTATGTGCGCCTTTTGGAATTAAATTGTAAACAATGCATGGAGGTATCACTATTTCTGTAAAAGACAGGGTCTGATCCCTTCTAAAGCTGTGAAGATTGTCCACTTTATTGTTCTGAATGGAAGTTGGTAGTTGATGTTTGGACACAAACAAATAATCATTTGTTTAGGGAAATAATTTTAGCTGGTCTGATTAGACTGAAACGTTTTGCATTGTACTGCTTATTTGCATAAAGGACCAGATTAAGTTTTTTGAGCGCTCCTGGTTTATTGACCAGTGTACATCTAGGAGATTTTTATTTTTCCTTTTCTGAACGGAAGTCAGTACTGTTTTATTTCAGTAAAATTGAAGCGATGCATGGATAATTGTTTCTGACCGCGTTTGGAATGAGTTTGGCCAGTTTTGTGTTTAATGACTGTGATTCCACTAGCCACATTCTTTGACTATACCAGAGATAGGTCAGTGGAAAGATAAATATGACGTAAATTTGGAAAAAGGGGCTACACCGGTGCAAATCAAACCAAAATTAGATTACAGATCATTCTTCATTCGCTGCTAAATGCTAACATTGTTTTCAAATAAAAAAAAATAAATAAATTTTGAGTTGCATTTAGTTTAATGGGAAATTCAGACACCTTTAAAAACTCTTTTTGGATGATGATTTCTTCAGGGTAAAATGATATTGTCTTTTCAGAGTATGTGCTCTTTTCGGTGCCATATATTTTTTATTTTTATGTTCTTGAGGCTCTGTTATGTGACATTGGACCTAAACGCCCATAGTCATATTCAAAGGACACCTGAAGCTGAAATGGTTGTTCAAGAAAGGTGGACCATGGTTTTTATCCTTGTACAATTTCATGGGGATAACTTAGTAGTTTTTATTTTTGTGTAAACTTTCTTTCTCTGGAGTCTAAACAGACCCTGCGCTCTGAATTTCGTTGTACTGTATATGTATACATGACAAATAAAGATGTTCTATTCTAAGTTCCACATCTGACCCCTGAGTAAAACGTTCCTAACTCATCCTCACCATCTGTAACATCCTTCAGTGGCCTCCAGCGTGAAGTTGATCTTGGTGGACCTGGCCAGAGGCAGCAGGACTTTGGGGATGTTGAGTTTAGCAGCTCGGGTGTGGTGATGGTACCACAGGATCAGCAGCAACACACTCCATAACCTCAGGTGTGCCATCATAGCCCTCTTATACACACACAGACTGAAAACGATTCACAGAACTCTGCAACACAGGAAAGAATACAACACACGAGTCAGGGGTGTAATGCAGAATTCAAAAACACGTGTTGCATATTAATAATAAAGAATAATAAGGAATATAAAGCATGTAACAGAAGCGCATGCGCAGCACAAGTTTGAATGTGATAGAGGCTCGCGCAGCGTGACTCCATGGAACCCCGCCAAATAACACATTCATTCATTCATTGCTCACTTATTTAAATAACCAAAACAGCCGAAAGTTTACCGATAATTATTCAAATGTCAAAACAGCAAAATAACTAAAAGGCTGAATGTTTAAGAACTCATTTTTTACCACAGATGTCGCATGGAAATACCCGCCATTGCCTCGTCTGTTACCACAGAACACAGTCCCGCGTCGTGCTCGGAGATGTAGTCAACCGTCAAACTAAGGCCGTATCCTAAATCAGTCATTAAAGCCTTGCGTCGACCACTTCATAGGGGGCATTGTAATTCAGTTATACTCGAGCTACGTAGTGCACTTCGTATACATTACCCATTATTTAGGCTCCGCCCATTAACATTCGAACGGCTTCCTTTTCTTAAAGCGACAGTGTCTCCTTAATGTACAAACATGCCGCTTTTAGACAATAAAGCTGGGTGGCGCTGCTGCTGGTGTAGGTGCCGCACTGCAACGCCTCCAGGTTCGATCCACCTATTCCAAGTCTGTAATAAGTTTCAGGTGTTCTCCTTGTGTCTGCACTTTCAAGCACCTAATCAAATATATACAGAAATGTAAATGTAAATGTAAATGTAAATATGCAGAAAGTGGACAGGCACTCTAGAAAATACAATAGAATAGAATGCCTTTAGTGGGGCACGGTGGCTCAGTGGATAGCACTCTCGCCTCACAGCAAGATGGCTTATAGAGTCCTTATAGAGCTTATAGAGTCTTTAAAAAAGCTAATAGAGTCTTTATAGAGCTTATAGAGTCTTTAAAGAGCTTATAGAGTCTTTATAGAGCCTATAGAGTCTTTATAGGGCTTATAGAGTCTTTACAGGGCTTATAGAGTCTTTAAAGAGCTAATAGAGTCTGTATAGGGCTTATAGAGTCTTTATAGGGCTTATAGAGTCTTTAAAGAGCTAATAGAGTCTGTATAGGGCTTATAGAGTGCCGCACTGCAACACCTCCAGGTTAGATCCACCTGTTCCAAGTCTGTAATAAGTTTCAGGTGTTCTCCTTGTGTCTGTACTTTCAGGCACCTAATCAAATATATGCTGAAATGTAAATGTAAATGTAAATGTAAATATGCAGAAAGTGGACAGGCACTCTAGAAAATACAATAGAATAGAATGCCTTTAGTGGGGCACGGTGGCTCAGTGGATAGCACTCTCGCCTCACAGCAAGATGGCTTATAGAGTCCTTATAGAGCTTATAGAGTCTTTAAAAAAGCTAATAGAGTCTTTATAGAGCTTATAGAGTCTTTAAAGAGCTTATAGAGTCTTTATAGAGCCTATAGAGTCTTTATAGGGCTTATAGAGTCTTTATAGGGCTTATTGAGTCTTTAAAAAGCTTATAGAGTCTTTAAAGAGCTTATAGAGTCTTTATAGAGCCTATAGAGTCTTTATAGGGCTTATAGAGTCTTTACAGGGCTTATAGAGTCTTTAAAGAGCTAATAGAGTCTGTATAGGGCTTATAGAGTCTTTATAGGGCTTATAGAGTCTTTAAAGAGCTAATAGAGTCTGTATAGGGCTTATAGAGTCTTTATAGGGCTTATAGAGTCTTTAAAGAGCTAATAGAGTCTGTATAGGGCTTATAGAGTGCCGCACTGCAACACCTCCAGGTTAGATCCACCTGTTCCAAGTCTGTAATAAGTTTCAGGTGTTCTCCTTGTGTCTGCACTTTCAGGCACCTAATCAAATATATGCTGAAATGTAAATGTAAATGTAAATGTAAATGTAAATATGCAGAAAGTGGACAGGCACTCTAGAAAATACAATAGAATAGAATAGAATGCCTTTAGTGGGGCACGGTGGCTCAGTGGATAGCACTCTCGCCTCACAGCAAGATGGCTTATAGAGTCCTTATAGAGCTTATAGAGTCTTTAAAAAAGCTAATAGAGTCTTTATAGAGCTTATAGAGTCTTTAAAGAGCTTATAGAGTCTTTATAGAGCCTATAGAGTCTTTATAGGGCTTATAGAGTCTTTATATGGCTTATAGAGTCTTTAAAGAGCTTATAGAGTCTTTAAAGAGCTTATAGAGTCTTTATAGAGCCTATAGAGTCTTTATAGGGCTTATAGAGTCTTTATATGGCTTATTGAGTCTTTAAAGAGCTTATAGAGTCTTTAAAGAGCTTATAGAGTCTTTCTTTATAGGGCTTATAGAGTCTTTATAGGGCACCTAATCAAATATATGCTGAAATGTAAATGTAAATGTAAATGTAAATGTAAATGTAAATGTAAATATGCAGAAAGTGGACAGGCACTCTAGAAAATACAATAGAATAGAATAGAATGCCTTTAGTGGGGCACGGTGGCTCAGTGGATAGCACTCTCGCCTCACAGCAAGATGGCTTATAGAGTCCTTATAGAGCTTATAGAGTCTTTAAAAAAGCTAATAGAGTCTTTATAGAGCTTATAGCGTCTTTAAAGAGCTTATAGAGTCTTTATAGAGCCGATAGAGTCTTTATAGGGCTTATAGAGTCTTTATAGGGCTTATAGAGTCTTTAAAGAGCTTATAGAGTCTTTAAAGAGCTTATAGAGTCTTTCTTTATAGGGCTTATAGAGTCTTTATAGGGCTTATAGAGTCTTTAAAGAGCTTATAGAGTCTTTAAAGAGCTTATAGAGTCTTTATAGAGCTTATAGAGTGCCGCACTGCAACACCTCCAGGTTCGATCCACCTGTTCCAAGTCTGTAATAAGTTTCAAATGTTCTCCTTGTGTCTGTACTTTCAAGCACCTAATCAAATACATGCAGAAAGTGGACAGGCACTCTATATAATAGAATAGAATAGAATAGAATGCCTTTAGGGCGGCACGGTGGCTTGGTGGGTAGCACTGCCGCCTCACAGGAAGAAGATTCGATCCCCAGGCGGGGCGATCCGGGTCCTTTCTTTGCAGAGTCTGCGTGGGTTTCCTCCAGGAGCTCCGGTTTCCTCCCACAGTACAAAAACATGCAGTCAGGTTAATTGGAGACACTGAATTGCCCTATAGGTGAATGGGTGTGTGTGTGTGTGTGTGTGTGTGTGTATGTGTGTGACTGCCCTGCAATGGACTGGCGCCCCGTCCAGGGTGTTACTATGTGCCTTGCGCCCATTGAAAAGCTGAGTGAGTGAGTGAATGAGTGAGAATGCCTTTATTTGTCATATATACATATACAGGCGCCCCTGGAGCAGAGAGGGTTAAGGGCCTTGCTCAAGGGCCCAACACTGGCTGCATGGCAGAGCTACTGACCCTAAGTGTGTTGTTTGATGTATGTGTGTGTGTGTGTCAGTAATATTTTAGCACACTGTCATGTACATGTATTTCTGTCATGCACAGATTAGTTACTGATGGTTCAGGACCATCTAATGGAACGTCCAACAAGCTCATGGTCAGGTGTCCACAAATTTTTTATAGCTCTAGTACACACTGTATTGAAATCGTGAGTTGATTAGATGCACATTTTCTGTGTTTCAGTGTGTTTCAGTGTGTAGGTGGATGTAATATATCCAAAACTGATGTAAGAACCTGGAAGAGAATCAGATGATGAGTTTGGTGAAACACTCGTGAGTCAGAACGTACCCATGATCTGAATTTAACAGGACCCGATTGAAAACTGACCTCATCTATGAGGTGTTGTGAAAGAGCTTGTGTTTCTGGCGGTGCCCGCTTTTTCAACAGGGCCTCCTCAAACTGGCTCAGACTGTGGTGGTATTTTACATTTACATGATCCAAAGTGAGTTACAGGAATGACTAAATACATTCCAAGCAATTGAAGGTTAAGGGCCTTGATCAGGGGCCCAACAGTAACAACCTGGCAGGGGTGGTTCTTGAACCAGCAACCTTTTGGTTACTAGTCCAGTACCTTAACAACTGAGCCACTAACCCTCACCCCTGCTGTGATAGTAATATAACATGAATACATGGAGATAGTAATATAACATGAAGCCATATTTTGATTCATGTGGACACACTGTGCACTATATGGCCAAAAGTATTTGGACACCTGACCACAAGCTTGCAAAAACAAATACTTTTAAAACAGGGTGACCCCTATGTGATCTTGAAACATGTCTGTGGGAATTTGTGCCCATTCAGCCAACAAAATTGTTGGCCTGGCTCACACTCCGAGTTCAGTTCATCCCAAAAGTGAGCTGGGTTGAGACCAGGGCTCTGTGTAGTAAACTGGAGCCTGTCTTTATAGAGCTTATAGAGTCTTTATAGAGCCTATAGAGTCTTTATAAAGCTTATAAAGTCTTTATAGAGCCTACAGAGTCTTTATAGAGCTTATAGAGTCTTTATAGAGCCTATAGTCTTTATAGAGCCTATAGAGTCTTTATAAAGCTTATAGAGTCTTTATAGAGCCTATAGAGTCTTTATAAAGCTTATAGAGTCTTTATAGAGCCTATAGAGTCTTTATAGAGCTTATAGAGTCTTTATAGAGCCTATAGAGTCTTTATAAAGCTTATAGAGTCTTTATAGAGCCTATAGAGTCTTTATAGAGCTTATAGAGTCTTTATAGAGCTTAAAGAGTCTTTATAGAGCCTATAGAGTCTTTATAGAATTCACTTTGTGCTCAGGGGTGAAATCATGCTGAAAGAAAAAGGACAATTTCTTAAACTGTTGCCTCAATGTAAAAAGCATATCATTTAACTCATATATTTTTATACCTGTTAGCATGGATGGATGTGGCAAAAACTAAATAACTGAGTTATCAGGAGGGTGTCTACATACTTTTGGCCATATAGTGTATATGGAAGACCAGAACCTGTATAATTATCACCTTTTAAACAACCACAGTACATGAAACAATAACGTTTTCTATAACATCAAGAGGAATTTGTAAAACCTTCTGCAGCAGAACCACCACCGGCACTCTGAGAGGTTTATTACTTCCTCTGATTTTGCTCGATCACAGACCTACAGCAGTAAAGAGATCACAGACCTACAAACATGTCTGTCACCGATGGGGTCGGTTTACCTGCCAGCCAAACGGAGAGGCCAAGTACAGAATATATCCAACAAACAGGGGCGCTCAGAAGTGGCAGTGGTTAAGTACGGTAAGGGTTTGAATCTCAGCATTCGAGGGGGCATCTGCACTGACATGATTGACTTATATCGATGAGGGTGGGGTGGCTGAAACAACCTAGCGCTCTCAGTGCAGGTCCCGAACCCGGATAGACATAGGAGGGTTACGTCAGGAAGGGCATCCAGCTGATTCCAACACAAATCGCATAGGCGGGTATGAAGGGTTTATTTGCACAGATTTGTGTAAGTTTTAATGTTGACTTTTCGGAACTATGAATAGATCAAATGAAATTAAATCTGTTTACTTGTAAAATAGTGTTTTTAGAATATCTGGAGGTCGCTTTGAGGGTGTAGAGGGCTCTGACGGGTTCTCCTCTGCTGAATAATTCTTCCAGCCGTTTTAGAGATGCTCTATAACACACCATTATACATGTGGATACATGTATACATATATGGATTGCACCAATATTTTTTTCCCCCTCCGGCAGTGATGGCATAGTTACCTTGAAAAAGTAATCTGATTACTGATTACTCCTTTAAAAAGTAACTTAGTTACTTTATGGATTACTTGATTTTAAAAGTAACTAAGTTAGATTACAAGTTACTTTATTAGTTATATAATGCGGAATATTTCAAAGATAATCCTTTGCAATACTTTATCATTTGGCTGCCAACTTGTGTGTACTGATGAGACTCAACTGAACCCCAGAACATGCTAGTGTGAATGCATGGAAAACAAATTTAAATTTTCTTTCAAGAATATGATACAGACTGACCAACACTATTACGCTAAATCAGCATTGAAAATTTACTTTACTTTTAATAGCCTTCTACAATGCTGGAGCTTCTTAAAACGGAAGATTTTATTTTAAATAGAAGTGTTATTTACCTGCTATTAAATTGTTTTCCAACAAAATCTGCCCAATTTGCCGGATAATCGCCCAATCTGGCAACACTGGAATGCGCAGAGCCAGCTGGCGCTTTTACTCGTAGCGCGCCACGAATACTACTAAATACAGTAGTACTTCTGTAATGGTGTTTGACATTTATGTTGAGTGTGTTACTGCACTGTTTTGGTGAAGAACTACTCATCTGAGGTGCGCTGCTCCTGCCTGCAGAAATGCAAAAAAATTGCCGGAGGAGTGGCCGAAGATTACTTTATGGTGGCCATGGCAACCACTGGCCACCCCCTGGCTCCGCCCCTGCCAAGAAGAAAGCAAAAATATCTTTTCACTAAGGAAAATGACAAAAATAGTAACGCACAGTAACTTGGATAAGTAACTTTAATCTGATTACTGGATTGGAAATAGTAACGCGTTAGATTACTCGTTACTGAAAAATGTGGTCAGATTAGAGTAACGCGTTACAGACCATCAGTGCCCTCCGGTCACTGCAGTAGAATGATGGATGGATGGATGGATGGATGGATGGATGGATGGATGGATGGATGGATGGATAGATAGATAGATAGATAGATAGATAGATAGATAGATAGA
Organism: Trichomycterus rosablanca; assembly: GCF_030014385.1. Lineage (NCBI taxonomy): Eukaryota > Metazoa > Chordata > Actinopteri > Siluriformes > Trichomycteridae > Trichomycterus > Trichomycterus rosablanca. Next base: position 1,556,457 of record NC_086006.1, on the reverse strand, counting down.
TAGATAGATTAGATAGATAGATAGATAGATAGATAGATACTTTATTGATCCCGAAGGAAGTTAAAGTAGAGAGTCTGAAGTAGAGAGAGTAGAGAGAAACTGAAGTAGAGAGTCCGATCCAAAACATTTAATGCATGAAAAAGAAAGAAAAACCCACAATAAACTTTAATTTAATGAATAAACTTTCATTTGTAATGAATGGATGAAGATGCTTGTGTTTCAATCACTTAGTCAAAGAAAAAGAAGTAGCATCAAGACCACTGAGACTCGTCTTCTAGACGTGTATGTAAACCTAATTGTGAGTAAACAGCCATATAAGTGACAGAGGGGTAATAATTTGTCGTTTCCCCGCTCTGTTACCCCCCACATCTGTTCAAACAGAATCCTCACTTCCCCTGGGTAAATGAAACAGAATGACACACCGGTGCCAGTAACAACGCGTCCTGACTCACTGTCGAGATGATCACCGTCCACAGAGCCAAACGGGAGGCCCGCGAAACGAGGAGAGGTCAGTGAGGTCCATTTCGGCGGGCTTCGTAGGAGGCACTGGGTTGCAGCGGCGCTTCCCTGATATCTGAAGAAGAAGTCACAGTTGGGTCAGGCCAATTTCCTTCCCCCAGCCTGAGAGTGTCAGATCACATTACCTCTGACATTCCGCCCGCCAGGAGAGAGGAAACGAGCACGCAAGGATCTACAAGTACCTAATTATCACGCTCAGATCTGAACTTCAGGAATTTAACCCAGTTTTTATTGATAGGAACATTTATGGTTGGTAAAATCACATCAAACAAACCCAATAACATCTGTTTTACCAATTATTTATTCAGAAATGGCAAAAATGCAAGACGAGCATGAAGGAGACTTGGGTAGTACGAATAAAAGCCTGATTGAGCAGCTTGTTTTATAATACATTCTCTCCCCATTTTCCTCCTGATTTAGCAACTCAATTTGTCTTCCGCTGCTGAGGGAAACCCGATTGCATCCGAGGAGAGCACGTCGCTGTACACGCCTCTTCCGACATGTGCACAGCCCTCCTCTTCCACCAATCAGAGTCCTTACATAGCGTATAGCCAGGAGACGGTACCTGTCTGACTGTATTGTGCCGAGTGTAAAGTGTGGTGGAGGGGGGATTATGGTGTGGGCGTGTTTTTCAGGAGTCGGGCTCGGCCCCTTAGTTCCAGTGAAAGGAACTCTTAATGCTTCAGCACACCAAGAGATTTTGGACAATTTCATGCTCCCAACTTTGTGGGAACAGTTTGGGGATGACCCCTTCCTGTTCCAACATGACTGCACACCAGTGCACAAAGCACAAGCTCCATAAAGACGTGGATGAGCCAGTTTGGTGTGGAAAAACTTGACTGGTCTGAGTCCTGACCTCAACCCGATAGAACACCTTTGGGATGAATTAGAGCGGAGAGTGTGAGCCAGGCCTTCTCGTCCAACATCAGTGTCTGACCTCACAAATGCACTTCTGGAAGATCCCACCCACACATAGTTCGGCCTCCACCCAGCAGATACGGTGCCCACCAGATGGTGCCCAGCCGACCGGTGGCAATGCCGAGTTTCAAACCCGGGGAGTTCAGAATCCCGGTGTTGGTGTGCTAGCGGAATATCCCGCTGTGCCACCTGGGCGCCCAGTTGAGCAGCTTTTAACAGGTAGGCACTGACTGCAACCCTCTTCCCATCTCTGTAAACAGAAATAAAAAACTACAAACATTATTCTAACCTTCGCTCAGCCTCTTTGGTATTGTGGAGTCATGAACATGACCTTAGCTAAGGTAAGATACATCCACGGTTCCTTAGATGGAGAAACGTTACGTGTGTGAGGCCGTGTGTATTAGGCTGGTCTACCACCTCTGAGATCTGGGTTTATGTACCATAGACTCCTACGTATACACTCATTTGCCTTACACACACACACACACGCACGCACACACACACACACAAACACCATACCTGTCAAGTTTTGGATTTTAAAATAAGGGAAATTTTCCACCGTGCGCTTTCAGCCGTCCCACCAGCCCAACCGAGGTTCAGTATCCCTTACATTTTAAGACAGGTTTACAAGAAATCTAAAATAACCACCTGTGAACCACTTACAAAGTACAATTAGATGATCAGAATCTGATAGGCCTACCTTTGTTGACACTGAAATGCTGTGGACATTCCTACATATGTAATTCTTATAATACAGCCTAAATGAAAACACAAAAGGGAATTGAAGCACATTTATTTATTTTACATATTTTCAGCATATATACACATTGCTTGTCTTAAAGTGAAACACGTTTTATTTTCTTCTCTTTAGAAAGGTAAATTCGATGTCCCATTTCTCTAGATATTTACATGCAGTCTTTACTTTTTTGGCAGGAATGCCCTCTCTCTCCTTGCATCCATCCATCTCTCCCTGTTCCAGGTTTGTTCCCGCTGTCCACACTAACCTCGCAAGAACTGTCACTTGCAGCAACTGTCACTTGCCACTGGGTGGCAGTTCTCGTGAGGTTAGTGACATTTCAGTTTGGAGAGGCACAGGAATGTTTTTTAAAATTATAATATAATACGGGAAATTTACAGGAAAATACTAATACGGGAGGACGGCGGGAAAGAGGGGTAAAATACGGTAGTTTCCCGGACAAAACGGGAGACTTGACAGGTATGCACAAACACACACACATAATGTGGAACCACAGTGAAATAAAAGTCACATCTGGTTTGACCTCTGCAGCCCTGTTATCTGCTCTTATTAAAACATTTTCCCTGGAGCGAGGGAAACTCCAGCAGTCCTGACACGTGAACATCAGCACCTCTGTTACAGAAGCTTCTTCTGTTACAAACACTTTTATTGTGGCAACAGGGCGAGTGTACCATCGTGAGAGGAGCAAAGCTGATTTTAATATTAAAAATTCATGATTCATTAATTATGGTTCGACTCAAACCTACAGAATGTTGTTTGCATCAGTTTTCTAGATTATGCTGAATAAATGAAGCTGTATTCAGTTAAACACATTGTTTCTGAAGTCTGGGGTATGAGATTACACTAGCTTTTTTAGGAATTTTTCGCATTTATTACATATATATATATTTATACCTTATTATCATAAATATTTTATGCACTTTGCAAATAACTGTGAATCTTTGTTTAAAAATAGGTACAAACAATAAATAAATGAATAAATACTATTATTATTATTGGTAGTAGTACTTGCAGTAGCAGCTTTATTATTAGTAATAGTGTTTAATAATTATAGTATTATTATTATTATAATAGTAATAATTATTATTTACTCACTTTACTCGCTGGTGCTGGAGCCTATTCCAGCTTTTCAAAGGGCGCAAGGCCTTTACGTTAGTAAAGTTATAAACGTTATGCAATAAAAATAATATAAAATTAATATGAAATAAATAAACTACATTACATTACTATTATTGGTAGCAGTAGCAGTTTATATTATTAGCAATAGTATAATATTATTTTCATTATAAATTTATTGTATGAATATTATTTATAATTTTTATGGAAATGAATAAAATAGAATGTTCTTCTGTTTTATTATTATTTGTAATATAATAATAGTAGTAGTAGTAGTAGTAATAATAATAATATTAGTAATTATTATTATTATTATTATCGTTATTATTAAAATATTCTATTACTTATCTACAGAAAATATGATTGCCTGTTTTAGTATTACTATTTTTATAATATTACTACTACTACTACTAATATTATTATTATTAATAATAATAATGCAATAATAATAATAATAATAATAATAATAAAGTTGGATATTTTATTTTTTACCGGAGATTCGGGAGAATAAAAGATCAAAGCGGAATCATGTTTCTGAACTGAATCAGTTCTTAAGAACCGACACAGTGAAGTGACTCGTTATGAGGATCATCAGGAGAGAGTGAATGGAGCGCATCGCTCCTCCTTTAATCCAAAACTTTTAACCCCAGTGCTCGGTCCTGAGTCCCAGTTCAGCCCTCACTTACCGGAGGGGACAGAGAGAGAGAGAGAGAGAGAGAGAGGTAACAGAGAGCACCGACCTCCAGATACCTCAGGTAAGTTCATCAGTCTGGTGTGTTTGTACAGTATGAACAGATTCAGAAACTCAGCGGCACATGAAATATCATATTTCTACCTAAATGCAGTCCGATGTTATTGAGCAGGAATGAGAATGTGTGTGTGAGTGTGTGTGTGTGTGTGTGTGTGTGTGTGAGTGTGTGTATGTGTGTGTGCTTGTTTCAGTTAGTTTTTAGTTTGATTATACAGATGTAATGATTATGATCACCGCGCTGTCAGTTTTTGGACAGGAAACTACTGATTTCTGAAGGTTAGATGTAATGCACTGTTCTCCTAAAGGTACTACATCCTGCTCAGGGTCGCGGAGGGTCCACTGCTCACCAGAAACAATAATGACAAGGCAGGAAAATGCCTTCAACAGGGCGAGATATATAGATAGGTAGACAGACAGACAGATAGAGAGATGGATAGACAGACATACAGATAGATAGATAGATAGATAGATAGATAGATAGATAGATAGATAGATAGACAGACGGATAGATAGATAGATAGACAGACAGACAGACAGACAGATAGATAGATAGATGATAGACAGACAGACAGACAGAAAGATAGACAGATGATAGACAGACAGACAGATAGAGAGAGAGAGAGAGAGAGAGAGAGATAGACAGACAGACAGACAGACAGACAGACAGACAGATAGATAGATAGATAGATAGATAGATGATAGACAGACAGATAGATAGATAGATAGATAGATAGATAGATAGATAGATAGATAGATAGATAGATAGATAGATGATAGATAGATAGATAGATAGATAGATAGATAGATGATAGACAGACAGATAGATAGATAGACAGACAGACAGACAGATAGGCAGATACTTTATTGATCTTGAAGGAAATTTAAGATTGCACCCAGCTCCCCAGAACTCATGCTGCTTTATAACACATGCAGAATACGCCAATAAAAAATGTTGGAAAGCATCATCAGGATTTCACTTCAGCGCTCCAAAAACGTTTTGCACATCTGCTAAACACTCGGTGCTTCATCATTTAGTCAGAAGTAAGTTCCAGTACTTTAATCAGACGTGTTCTCATGTTCGGTTGTTTTACACACCAGATCGTCGGCTTTGATTGTAGTTAAACACTGTTACACAAAGGGAATCATGCAGAGTTGCAGTATTTACAGGGTGATGCTCATGTAATGGTGTGTTAGAGTGAAGAATAAGTTTAAGACAGTTAATAGGAACAATGACCTTTCAGAATTGTACATACTTATTTGTGCCAAAATAGTCCAGAAAATGTTTGGCACAGCTGGGCAAAAGGGTGCCAGTCAGTGTCTGTACCAGGTGTCTGGGTGGATTTTCCTCCAGGTACGCTGGTGCCCCCCTGTAAATATGCATGATGTGGATCGTCCACTTTGCTTGACACTAGTGTGTGTTAATAAATTCATGCTCTGTCCAGAGTGTTCCCGTCCTGTGCCTGGTCACCTGGTCAGGGTCGTGGTGGGTCTGATTCATTGGGTGAACGGCAGGAAACCAGGTCAGTTCACCAGTCCATCACAGGGCAAACACACACCAATTGACCTGACTGGATGTTTTTGAACTTGTGGGAGGAAACCGGAGCACCCGGGGGAAACCCACACGGACACAGGGAGAACATGCAAACTCCACGCAGAAAGTACCCTGGCCCTTTACTTTCTCGTCGATGCCATTGCCGCCACCCCAGCCCTCAATCGAGGAGTGCTGACGTGTGTAGATCACTTCTTTTCCCCTGCCAGCGTGGGGTCTCACTGACATCTCAGTTTTAAACCATCTGCAATAATACAGAAGCTCTTATATAGCGCCCGATTAATAAAACAGGGAAGCCAGAAATCCTTGACATGTCTGAACAGTAGCAGTTACATAATGTGGAAATATGCAGTATGTACACTTCAGTCATATAGCTTATACAACTTCAGTCAACAGCGTCAGGGTGCTACTCAACCCTGTGGTATCAGTGGTGGTCTCCTCCAGGATGACAGTGCTTAAATCCACAGGGATAAATAAAATATTCCTGAAGACCATCAGGGTGGACAACACTCAGATCAGATTTTGGACGATTAGCCATTGGATGCCACTTAGGTGCTTTCCTAGTCTCTTACTGCCGTTTTGCAGGTTCTCCCTCGGTCCCTACAACTTGTTTAGCGTACCCAAGTATTGATAGATCAAACGTGTACTTGTAAGGTACTGTACGTCTATATCATAGTCAGTGGTTATGGGCATGGGCAGAGAGACTACTGTTCCAGGTTCTTTGTAATAGCTGCCCCTAAAGAGCTCTGTTTATACGGGCACAGAGAAGTCTCCAGCTTAAACAAATCCTACACAATTACGCCCCAAAGTTAAACGACATTCCTGAACTTTCAGCACCACAAAATCAATCGGTGAAGCTGCTGTGTGTTTATTTGAGATCAAACTAAATTAATTTAAATGATTTACTGGTGAATGTAAACCCAGTACAGGTGACGCACTGGAAACACATGTTTCACGTTTCCCACAACAACCCCGACACAACCACAGTAAAACTCAGCTCAGGGTCACTAATGGTCAAGCAGGCTGGACGAAGCAGCAGGACAGGAAGCGTCCAGTCGGTAGTAACACTCCTACATCCTGTTCTGTTTTGCAGGCCGCCGGCGGTCAGCTGTGTAGTTAAACCGCTCCTGGACTTCAAAGGATTCGGCGCAATAATGACCGAGCAGGTTCGGTTGAGACGGGCGCTCGTGGTCTGCGCCCTCGCACTTTGTTTCCGCGCGTGCTTCGGTGTGAAGGACTGCACCGGCGCGGACTGCCCCCTGCTGGACAACTGCATCGAGGAGGTGTTGGAGCGAGGGGCGTGCTGTGCCACCTGTCTGAAGCTGGGCTGCCGGTGCGAGGGCTATCAGTACTACGACTGCATCAGCGCCGGGTTCAGAAACGGGAAGGTGCCCGCGGGGGAGTCGTATTTGGTGGATTTCGGGAGCACCGAGTGCACCTGCCCTGCCGGCGGAGGCAGGATCAGTTGCCGCTTCATCCCTTGTCCCGAGGTTCCTCCTAACTGCATCGATTTGGAGAAACATCCCGACGCCTGTCCTCACTGCCTGCGGGTCGGGTGCGTCCATGGGAGCCAGAGATACGACTCGGGTCACTCGTTCCACGTGGATCCGTGCCTGGTCTGCCACTGTCCTGATGACGGCGGAGTCCTGATGTGCTCGCAGGTTCCTGACTGTTCCTCACGAGCGAACAGGAAGCCCGTCCCGCCCACAAACGCCGCAAAGAACGAACGTTTTGTCCCTGCACAAAGAGGCGCCTTCAGCCCCCCCACCAGGGGTCACAAATACCCAACCAACATACTCCCGCTTTACACCGAGGGCACAGAGTCTGACGAGAACGACGACTACGATTACTCACCAGAAACCACCTCGTCACGCCCGGAAGATTCTTCTTTATCTACCGAATCTTCGGTTCGATCACGGTTCCCAACAGACGCCCGAAAAGAGCTTCGACAGACGGTGGGCACGTATGAACCCGGACCAGAAGGAACCACAAACCAAACTCCTGCAGCCGTCACTACCTCATCAACACCTCCAGAAGACCAGGCAGCTTCTGAAAGTGCCGAACAGAGCGCACGACTCGCTCAAACTGGACAAGCCACGGAACCGAGCGACCGTGGGCATCGCCTACACGGACAGGGCTACCGGACGGACGCCGGGAAGCTTGACCGTACGGTCCCGGGGCGCAACACCGATCCTAAACTGCAGTTCAGCCCCACAACGTCAGCGCCGGTGAACGTGAGGGAGCATCACCGACAGCCTCAGACACTGGGCAGGTACCAAGAGGAGAACAACGATCTCCATTTAAAGCTAGACCACCAGAGCGGTGAGTACACCATTAGTACTCAATTAATGGGGGGGGGGGTAATTATATTAGGGAAGGCCCTCCTGTTCCTGTGCACAAAGGGATGTCCAAAAACAAGTGGTTAGATACGCCCTGACAAGTGCTCTTCTGACCACAGACACACTGCGAAATCATGTAGAAAAGCAAAAAGTTGAGGCTGTTATAGCTGCAAGGTTGAGGTGGACCTTCAGTCAGGCGTCCACATACTTTTGACCATACTTGTACATAGTGAGAAAGTGCAATAATTCCAGAATAATACGTTCATCCTCACAGTCAGCAGGAGGGAGTTTGTCCACAAGGGGGAGCTACTGGAACTGTATATTTCTGTGAATGCGCTGGTGCCACAGAGACTTTAATTATTATATATTTACATTAACATCATTTAGCCATGACGAAGCAACAAGAATTTGAGGGTTGAGGGCCTTGCTCAGGGGCCCAGCTGTGACATAGATGGTCTTGAACCGACAACCTTCTGATCACCATTCCACTGATCTGTATATTCAGCTATTAATACAGAAATGACTTCACTCCTGGCCATGACGCTCTTAACCGCCCACCTTCTACCTCACCCTCCTAAAAATTTGCTGTTGACACATCATGGGCTACGACCTAACATCCACCCCCACCTCCGTTCGGGGCAGCGTGGGTGGATTTCGGGCCCGCTCGAGACCACATGCGCAGATATAATTCAGTCAGCACCACTCAGCAGGTCGAGCAGGAGGAGATGACGTCACCGGGGGGGTATTTCCAAAAATATTCATCATTTTTAAGGGAACGGGAGTCGTCCAGAGACTGCCATCTATATTTATTCACTTATTCTGACATACTGTACCCATTAACCCCTGGCAAGGGTCACAGCTGCGCTGGTGCCACCCAGAATCAATGGGTGTAGGGCGGGAAGTCATTTCGGAGGGTCCATTAATAATCCGTAGCAGGGCGACTCACGCCCAGACGTTTAGAGAAACTATTTAACCCACTGACCTACTGATGTTTCCCCTTTTTCTCTCCAATTTAGTCATAGCCAATTAGTCTGCTGCTAGGAATCACTGTTCAGTGGGTAGCGCTATCGCCTCACGGCACAAAGGGTCTTGGTTCTAATCCCAGTTCAGTTAGCCAGGGTCCCTTCTGTGTGGAGTTTGCAATTTTTACATTTACATTTTACATTTTCGGCACTGTGACAGTATACAGTCTGAGCAGTCGAGGGTTAAGGGCCTTGCTCAAGGGCCCAACAGTGGCAACCTGGCTGTGGTGGGGCTTGAACCAGCAACCTTTTGATTACTAGTCCAGTACCTTAATCACTAGGCTACAACTGCCCTTGCTGTTGTAGGTACCTGAAAGAGAAGTGTGTGTGTGTGTGTGTGTGTGTGTGTGTGTGTGTGTGTGCTATGATGGCCTGGTGACCTGTCCTGGGTGTTTCCTGCCCTTCACCAAATGAGCCTGACCCTCTTTGACCCTGACCAGGATAAAACAGACAGTGAATGAATGAATAAATGAATCCAAAGCAACTTACAGTACTGTGACAGTATACAGTCTGAGCAGTCGAGGGTTAAGGGCCTTGCTCAAGGGCCCAACAGTGGCAACCTGGCTGTGGCGGGGCTTGAACCAGCGACCTTTCGATTACTAGTCCAGTACCTTAATCACTAGGCTAAGATGAAATTCGGATCCTTTGTTGATAATTAGAATCAGGAGCATCTCCGAACGATGTTCCTTCAGGCTTTAGGAAGCCGACCAGCCAAGCAATTAAGATTTATTACGGTAAAAATGGGCGTGGCAGTTTTCCTTCAAGATCAGTACTGAGTGGAGCTTCTCCGTCTCTCTCGCTTACTCTCGCTTAGTCATTTCCGGCTCTCAGAAACCTTGATGATGTTCAGTTAATCCGGAGCGGCAGCATCGTCCCTCAGGGCGACGTTCAGGGGTCGTAACCTTATAATGACTCGGGACCGCGTGGTGCTTCAAAGCCCGGCTGATCCAGCACACGGGCCACTCGCTCGCCCGTCAGGCCTCTCAGGCCTCTCGTTCCACGGCCGAGTGAGTTATTACGGCGGAAAATATTCTGCGCTGGCGTGAAAAGACCTGCAGACGAGAAGCAGCCGGCGTTAAAGTGATGAAACCTGAGGAAACACACACACTGTTGTTACACACACAGCTGACGTGACAATAACAGGGTGTCACGATCTACAGGAAACCACGTTCATACACGCTTTTTACTGTATTATTTAAGAGAACCTGAATTTTATCAGTTATTTCTGACTGTGTACCCACGAGCCACCAAATACAAGCACCAAACTGTGTTAAACTGGGTTAAACTGGGTTATAGTGGGTTATTAACACGTCCGGGACAATAAATACAAAAATATATACACCCATCAGCCATAACATTAAAACCACCTCCTTGTTTCTACACTCACTGTCCATTTGATCAGCTCCACTTACCATATAGAAGCACTTTGTAGTTCTACAATAACTGACTGTAGTCCATCTGTTTCTCTACATACTTCAATGGTCAGGACCCCCACAGGACCCCCACAGAGCAGGTATTATTTAGGTGGTGGATCATTCTCAGCACTGCAGTGACACTGACATGGTGGTGGTGTGTTAGTGTGTGTTGTGCTGGTATGAGTGGATCAGACACAGCAGCGCTGCTGGAGTGTTTAAACACCTCACTGTCACTGCTAGACTGAGAATAGTCCACCAACCAAAAACATCCAGCCAACAGCGCCCCATGAGCAGCGTCCTGTTACCACTGATGAAGGTCTAGAAGATGAGCGACTCAAACAGCAGCAATAGATGAGCGATCGTCTCTGACTTTACATCTACAAGGTGGACCGACTAGGTAGGAGTGTCTAATAGAGTGGACAGTGAGTGGACACGGTATTTAAAAACTCCAGCAGCGCCGCTGTGTCTGATCCACTCATACCAGCACAACACACACTAACACACCACCACCATGTCAGTGTCACTGCAGTGCTGAGAATGATCCCCCACCTAAATGATACCTGCTCTGTGGGGGTCCTGTGGGGGTCCTGACCATTGAAGAACAGCATGAAAGGGGGGTAACAAAGCATGTAGAGAAACAGATGGACTACAGTCAGTAATTGTAGAACTACAAAGTGCTTCTATATGGTAAGTGGAGCTGATAAAATGGACAGTGAGTGTAGAAACAAGGAGGTGGTTTTAATGTTATGGCTGATCAGTGTATATATTCATTTATTGTCTGTTTTACCACCGCTTTATCCTGGTCAGGGTCGCGGTGGGTCTGATTCCCCATCTCATTGTGCAGCACCGTGTATCAGCCAGCAGAGGTCGTAACTGCAGCAGTTATGAGGACCCACTACAGCCCGCCTGGCTGGTCGTTAGCACAACTGAGATTCGAACTTGGGAGTTTGAGATGCTAGGATGTTTAAAGCTGATCCACCTGAGCACCAGATTAGCATAAATGTACCACGTAAAGGCTAAATCTTCTGCTTCCTTAATAACTCCAAACATGACCCTTAACTGAGGATGCCGGTCGCCGCAGAGGTTGATATGCTAGCAGCACTAGCAGAATTAATAACCTTGACCTCTCGCTGTTCCGTGTTGCCAGGAACAGACCAGGTTCATTAAAATCCCTCCGTTTATTATACTGCAGGAATTAAAGGCTGATGAGAGACGAGCCGGTTTGATCCCAAAATACAACAACAGAGATGATTAAGTTTCCTAAAACATCGTCTGTGTGGCCAAATCCGGAACAGCAGCTCCAGAAACACGGGGTTTGAACCTCTTCCACTTCAGAAAGAGCTTATTAAACCAACCCGTTGTGCTGGTTGACTTTCCAGTTCATCTCTAAGGTGTTGGATGGAGTGGAGACCAGGGCACTTGAGTAAAACTAGCAATAACAGAGCCAACCTATTTAGAGAAACGATCTGATTGGCTAATTTAACCCTTCACATTCCGACACAAATTGAATAAGCCGGTATGAAGGATTTATTCTCTTGGATTTGTGAAATTATGAGCTTTTAAAATGCTTTTTTTTAGAATATCCTAGGGTATTTTTAGGGTGTTTGTAAACATGTCATTTGTTCCGTACACATTTAAGATTTGACTCTGCGTACTTGTGAAGTTCTTTCTAGGGAGGAGATGGACGAATGTTGTGTAGCTGGTGAGAACTGGGCCTCTGATCACGCTCACTGCAGCAGTATGATCCCCACCAGGACAGAGCTGGGATCTATATGCTGGTAACTCTTATTTTTCTTTATCACCAGTAAGGAACTGGACACACATACATGACTGAAAAAACTGGACGTCCAGACATGACTGAAGGAACCGGACATACAGAAACAACTGAAGACAGAAGGAACCAAACATACAAACACAACTGAAGGAGCCGGACATACAGACTCGACTGACGACTGAAGGCACTGGACATACAGACATGACTGAAGGAACCTGATGTCCAGACACGACTGAAGGAACTGGACGTCCAGACATGACTGAAGGAACTGGACGTACAGACTCGACTGAAGGAACCGGACATACAGACTCGACTGAAGGAGCCGGACATACAGACTCGACTGACGACTGAAGGCACTGGACATACAGACATGACTGAAGGAACCTGATGTCCAGACACGACTGAAGGAGCCGGACATCAAAACACGACTCACGACTGAAGGAACTGGACATCCAGAAGTGACTGAAGACTGAAGGAACTGGACGTACAGACTCGACTGACGGAGCTGGACGTACAGACTCGACTGACGCCTGAAGGAACCGGACGTCCAGACACGACAGAAGGAACCGGACATTAGGACACGACTGGTTTTAAACTAATGTTTTAAACATGTTTCTGGTCCCTCTGTCCCGTGTGTTCCAGGTCTGTTCAGCTGCAGTGCTGTTTGAGCTCGTGGAGGGACCGAAGGTGTTTGGCCGGACTGAACTCTGCCAGACGGGGGCAGGACTGCCGAACTGACCACTCTGACTGCTCCGACTCTTACAGGGTGGGTAACGTGACCCCTTTTTATCCTGGATGCCATGTCCTTTTGATCTTGGATCCTGAATCCCATGTCCTTTTGATCCCAGATCCTGGATGCCATGTCCTTTTGATCCTGGATGCCATGTCTTTTTGATCTTGGATGCTAGATGCCATGTCCTTCTGATCCCAGATCCTTGGTCACCTCGGTCAAACTAGCTATACCGGTTGACCTCCAAGCCAACTTGATGTCTGGGCTGGACAGTCATTGATTTAGATAATAATGCTGACTGGACAGTGGTAGCTCAGGTTAAGGTGCTGGACTAGTAGGCCCTCAATTGCTCGAATCGTATTCAATAGCATCCGCTAAGTCAAACCATTAACACAGACCAAGTAGAACCAGCTAAACCCTCAAACAAAGCAGAATGAACCAAACTCTGGTGAACCGGCTGCTTTTTTCGGTACTGTGATTCAGATGGTGGCTCAGGTTCAGATCCGAGCAGAAGAGGCGATACGTAACGCGCCTGATTAAAACCATCTCGTGTCGGCAGAACGTGTCGCGCTAACATCCTGCGCCAGGTTTTAAATCATCCAGTGATTGAGAAGTCACGTCACTCAGAGCTTCGGTCCAGAAGTGAGGTCAGTGGTTTCAGTACGCAGCCTTACCGCGGTGATGCGGTCTAGATCGCTACAGCCGCCCAGTTTTACTTTAATGGATTAACGTCCTTATTCATTAGGCTGGGAGGGACAGTCTTGGCTGCGGAGTGAAACCGGACACGGAAAAGCCTGGTCAGGCAGTGCCGAGCGTTTTCCACAGACCCGCCCTTCCACTCTTAGTCACCGTTTCCAAGCTTAAGTGCCTCTTGTAACCTGGCACTAAAAGCCATTGGTTTATTTATTAGTTTTTTTTTTTGGTGGTGTGTCTCCGTACAGGAGTGCTGCAGTTGCTGTGCTCTGGGTCTGCGTTTGCGCTTGGAGCGGGGTCACTGCGAAGCCCCCCGAGGTTTGGGCGAGACCTGCGGCGACGCCCTTCTCTCCTGCTGCGAGGGGACAGATGGATCGAATGGCAGCACGGTCGAAGAGAGTGGACGACCCAGAGCCACCGGCCCACCGAGGAAAGGTAAAGAATTCCTACATCCATGACCGACAGCCTCATCTTTAATCAGGCAGGTCGTACAGCAGCGTAAAGCACACCACCGTAGGATCCTGGAGCAGCAGAAACGTGAATCATGCTCCACTATATGCTCGTCTGAGAAATGAAGTTGTTTAAGTGCATAGTGCCAGCTGTAAAGTATGGTGGAGGAGGTCCACCAAATAGTCTGGTACTACTTTCTACTTTATTTATATTCCCTTTTCTCCCAGTTTAGTCATAGCCAGTTACTCCTCCACTCCTGAAACCGACCCCTTCTTATTCACCCGTACTTCTGTGGATTGGCGCGAGGCCGGTCTCGCACATGGAGAGTCACGCTCTCATCTCACCTCTGTACAGACGCGTCAAGCTACTAACCAAGGTCCTTACTCAGCGTCAAAGACCCCGCCCACTTTTTAGTCCAGTCTTTTCCCACCCAGCAGACTAGACGTCAATCACTGCCGATTGTGCCCGCTAGGGGGCGCCCAGCCAACCGGTAGCAGAGCTGAGATTCGAACTCGCCCCACCTGGGCGCCGTCTGGTCCTTTTTTTAATACTTTAGTTTAGTTCCAGTGAATGGAAATCCTAATGCTACAGCAAGGGGGGGGGGCGTCCAGCGATGCCAGCGGTTTGGCATTGGGGCATGCCAACTTCCCAGCGCATGTGGCCTGCACAAGGCCCTGATTTAACCACAATTGGGCTGAATTGGAATGTCTGCTGTGAGCCAGGCCTGAGAAGTGCCTGAGCTGACCTTACGAAGAGTGTGGAAGCCTTCTCAGACGAGCGGAGGCTGTTAGAACCGCGACGACACTTTATATAAAGGCCGTTATCGTCGTGTCCAGTTTCAGAAGGTCCGGACCGCCAGTCCTTCTCTCTGAGCGAGGACGAGGACTCTGAGAACACGCTGGAGGAGACGGAGGGTCTGGAGGACATGGACGAGTGCCGGGTGTACGAGGGGCTGCTGTGCCACCATCGATGCATCAACACGCCCGGCTCCTACGAGTGCGGATGCTTCTCCGGTTACGCGCTGCATCAGGACGGCATCAACTGCCTGCCAGGTGAGTACCGCCGTGCCACCCGTGCCTGGTACGAGTCGTGTGTAGCTGAGGGTTTATTTTCACTCGCATGGCGTTTAACCATACAGGTTGTGGTTGGCACTCTTTCCTGTACCGATAACTGGCCTTGTAAGCACCAGGCGGGCGCAGAGACCCGGGCAGACGCACCTCAGATGAACTTTAGAGATGAAATAAACAAACAGAAACCATGATCAGGAATTATTTTTGCTATCAGCTCTAACAATGTGTCTCAGCTGGTGCTATTGGTGCTATCAGCCGGTCGGGCGTCTGGCTAATGTCCGAGAGGGGAGGGGTGACCGAAACAGCCTAGACGTTGTTAGGTGCGCTCTCGGTGCATGTCCCAAGCCCGGGTAGAAATAGGAGTGATCCACTGTAGCGACGTCCTAAATAATCTGGAAACTGGAAGCACTACTTGTTTAAGTGCACTGTGCGCAGCTGTAAAGTATGGTGGAGGTTGTATCATGCTCTGGTGCTATTTTTTATCTTTCTCCCTTTTTCTCCCAATTTAGTCATAGCCAAGAACGTCTTCCGCTCCTGGAGACCCTGTTGGTGTACAAGAAGGGTAAATTCACCCGACACACCCTCCCTCAGACGCGTAGGCGGTCCACGACGAGGTCGGTCTCTCACATGGAGAGTCACGCACCTGTATAGGCACCTCGGGCTACTAATCACGGTCCTTACACAGTGTCGAAGACTCCGCCCACTTTTTTTGTTTGTTTCCCACCCAGCAGACTAGAAACCGATTCTGTCTGCTGCAGTGTCTGCACTGCCGATTGGGGCACTGCTGTAGTACAACCCTCCATCTTTTTTTCACGTCTAATCTAGAAAAGAATCTGACGTTTTCATGTCTGACCTGATATTTATCAAATCTGCATCTCACAATCCAGTGAGTTCAGTCAGGACAGCAGCTGTTACCCCCCTCCAACAAAAAAATTCCAGTAAGATACCCATCAGATGTAATTATTACCTGTATTATAGGTGGGAGCAGAGGTGTCTCCTTTCATGCAGCAGACACGTCTGGACACGACGTGAAGGACTGACAGGAAATTATAGTGATCTGTGGTTTAGAAGACACGGTGATGCTGGAGAACCAGGATCTTACGCAACGTTCAGGGCATGAAGAGCTCTGGAGAGGCCTGTGGTGGGCAGTGATATATTTTATTGGTAGCTGTTATTAGATAGACGTTACAGCATGGGCACACACAGCGACTTCAGACTCGACTCGGACTCATTTCAAATGACTCGGACTCGACTCAAAAAATGACTCGTGCACAACAAGAGTCCCTAGCGTCAGCATGTGTTAACATTAGTTAGGTGTAGTACTTAGTACTAAGCAATGGTGAGTTAAGGACCTTAATTAAGGGCCCAACATTGGCAACCTGGCAGACGTGGGGCTTGAACCAGCGACCTTTTGATTACTAGTCCAGTACCCTAACCACTAGGCTACAACTGTTATAAAATGTGGATGTATCAGTGCCTATCGCATGGGCGACTTGCATTGGTGTAAAGGTTCCATTAACACGGAGGCTAAGGGCTACAACAGCATGGCTTCGTAGACATGAGTGTGTGTGCTTGACTGGCCTGCCTGCAGTCCAGATCTGTCTCCTGTTAGTAATGTAAGACGATGGTGACCACGGACTGAATAAATACTAAATAAAGTACCAGGATGGATTAGTGTTGCTAGATTCTTTATCTGTGTGTGTGTGTGTGCAGTGAGGGCGGATGAGGAGAACATACTAAAGGAATACGACCTCACACCGACTGTTGACCCAGAGCCCACTGTGATGTCCACCACTCCACCTCACATTCCAGACCCATGTGAAGGTAAATGATTGTAGACGTGGTTACACTGCGATATGTACTGATAATGGGCGCTTGGGTGGAGCATCTGGGATCCAGGGTTCGAATCTCCAGTTGGGCGTCTACATACAGGCTGTTTTTGTTTAAGGGGGTTAAGGGAAACCGGACCCACCACAACCTTGACCAGGGGCGAATTGTGGTCGATACCTGTAGCACAAGTTACAGATCCATACAGATGAACTTTGTAGGTATACAATTACTGACTGCAGCACAAATGTTGCTCTGTATATTTAGTCACCCCTTGTACCTCATTTATCAATTAGAAGGGACCCTCCTTACCCTCCACTGGCACTTTTCAGGTGGTTCCGCTTGGTAAACAAGGGGGTCGAGGCTCTTCTGGGCCAGTCCACTCGTCCTTGCGAGGCCCTGAAACGCCGCAAGACTGGGGCCAGTTCCCAAAGACCAACCCAGGTCCAAGTGTGCCAACAACAAACTGGCGAAGAGGAACGAAAGAAGCCGTGATGCGTATTAGGAAACCTTCCACCTGGAGTCAATTATCATTGGCAGCACCTCCGTGCCCCATCCGCCGGCCAAACTAGGCCATGCAGAGGGATGCGACTCCTCACACGATCCCTATTCTGCAGCCACCTTGTTTCACTGGGTAAACGTGCATATCTTAAATGTGCTATTATGTATTATTCTCTTTTTTATGGCTCCCAGCATTCCTAGGATGGGCTCCAAACCCACTGGGAACTTGACCAGACCAGAATCTTCGATTTTGTACAGGATGCTGTTTTTCATCATATGAGTGAGTCTATCTATCTGATCAACTCCTGGCAGCTTCTGGGATCTGAACTCACACACTTCTGGTCCCTCCCTGTGTCACTCATCCCTCTCACCCTGCCTAACCTAACACCTCGGACTCCGCCCGGCTCTATAAATCAGTTCTTTATCTCCCTGAAGCAGGATGCACCACTTTTCCTCTCACCGCGAGTGTGTTTCTGTACTGTACAGGAAACGGGCCCTGTGCTCAACGCTGCACCCCGGTGGAGGGTCGGCCTCACTGCTCCTGCCATCCGGGGTTCTCTTTAGGGGATGATGAGCGATCGTGCACAGGTACACACACACACAGTAGACAGCAGGTACACTGTTGTTGGGTTTAAATGCTTCAACCTTTCCTCTTCTGTCCATATTATTAAAAGCTCATTTGATCACTATATTAGAGACTGCACTGATCCTGTCTGATCTCTCTCTCTCTCGCTCATTTCTCAGACATCGATGAGTGTTTGCTCTCCACACACACGTGCCAGGCTGGTGAGAGCTGTACCAACACCGTCGGGCGTTTCGAATGCAGGAGGCAGATAGTTTGTCCTGCAGGATACAGTGTGAGGAACGATCTGTGTGAAGGTATTCTCACCTCTGTTACTCCGATAGGAAAGTGGTTTCTGTTTACGGCTTTTAGTTTAATCCAAACCACCGGTGGGGCTTGAACCAGCAACCTTCTGATTACTAGTCCTACCTTGAGCACTGAGCTACCACTGTCCATCGTAGTGACCTTTTCATCTCACAGCTATTAGACTCACAGCTGTACATCTACCCATCTATCCATCTGTCCATCAATATATCTATCTGTCTGTCTGTCTGTCAGTCAGTCTGGCCATCCATCCATCTGTCCATCCATCTACCCCTAATCCATCTATCCATCTGTCCATCCACTCATCTATCTATCTATCTATCTATCTATCTATCTATCTATCTATCTATCTATCTATCTATCTATCTATCTATCTGTCTGTCCGTCCATCTATCTGTCCATCAGTATATCTAGCTATCTGTCTATCTGTCTGTCTGTCTGTCAGTCTGTCCATCTGTCCGTCCTTCCATCCATCTACCCGTCATCCATCTATCTATCTGTCCATCCACTCATCTGTCTGTCTGTCTGTCTGTCCGTCCATCTATCTGTCCATCAGTATATCTAGCTATCTGTCTGTCTGTCAGTCCATTCATCCGTCCGTCCATCTATCTACCCATAATCCATCTATCTATCTGTCCATCAATATATCTATCTGTCTGTCTGTCTGTCCGTCCATCCATCCAAACATCTGTCTGTCTGTCTGTCTATCTGTCTGTCTGTCTGTCAGTCAATCTGTCCATCCATCCATCCAAACATCTATCTTTCTGTCTATCTAATCTGTCCGTCTGTCCATTCATCTATCAATTAAACCACATCCACCCGTTCATCCATCCATCCATTAGTCCACCACCCTGTTATTTACCCACCCATTCACACTTATTTATCCATCCATCCTTTCTCTTATACACAGTAAACAGGTATATTTAAAAATGTATAAAATATATAAATTGTACATTTACAGGAATTAATATTAGACTGGTGGCTGGGCTGCAGGTGATAGAACCTGGGTGTTTTTTTTGCTGGATTTATGAGGGTTTTCTATTAATTATAAACTAATTTACCTGTAAAACTAACCACGTTTCCTCAGGTGTTTCTGATGTGTTCAGTCGAGCTGGAGAACTCCAGAAACTTCGAGAAGGTTTAGTCCTGAGTCACACTGCCACCTAGTGGCCGCCGTGAATCATACATGTACTACATGATCATACACGTTTAATGCAAGTGTATAAAAACATTCAACTTAAACTGTAATGATCCGCCCCACAAATAACATCTGGCCAGTGGGGGTCCTTTGGGGGCCCCTTTCGATTAAAAATGGGGTACAGATAGGCAGCAGTTAGTAACTATACCTACATCACACACCCAAGCTCATTTGTATGATAGGTGCAGTTTATAAAATGCTCAGTGAGTGTGTTATACAAATGCACTACATGGCCAAAAGTATTTGGACACCCGACCATGAGCTTGTTGTGTCAAAAACACACTGTATTAAAATGAAGTGTATGGGAGTTTGTGCCTGACTCTCCGTACACTTTCAGATATGGATGAGTGCACGCTGGGAACTCACAACTGCGCTACGGGCTTCGAGTGCGTCAACAGCGCCGGATCTTTCAGCTGCAGAGCCAGAGTGAGATGCCCCGGCGGTTTCACCCCTGATACGCGGGGTCAGTGTGCCGGTAAGAGACGTAATTCCTACAATTGAACTCAAATACTTGTAATGGTTACCATGTGGACCAGCAGGGGGCGCGGATTATGGTATCATACCCACCTGCCGTGCCATTAAGGCGCAAATTAATTTTATTGGTACTTCAAGTGCAGTCTCTGATGGACTGTAGTCCATCTGTTTCTCTACATGCTTTATTAGCCCCCTTTCACCCTGTTCTACAATGGTCAGGACCTCCACAGGACCACCACAGAGCAGGTATTATTTAGGTGGTGGATGATTCTCAGCACTGCAGTGACACTGACATGGTGGTGGTGTGTTAGTGTGTGTTGTGCTGGTATGAGTGGAGCGCTGCTGGAGTTTTTAAATACCGTGTCCACTCACTGTCCACTCTATTAGACACTCCTACCTAGTCGGTCCACCTTGTAGATGTAAAGTCAGAGACGATCGCTCATCTATTGCTGCTGTTTGAGTCGCTCATCTTCTAGACCTTCATCAGTGGTCACAGGACGCTGCCCACGGGGCGCTGTTGGCTGGATATTTTTGGTTGGTGGACTATTCTCAGTCCAGCAGTGACAGTGAGGTGTTTAAAAACTCCAGCAGCACTGCTGTGTCTGATCCACTCATACCAGCACAACACACACTAACACACCACCACCATGTCAGTGTCATTGCAGTGCTGAGAATGATCCACCACCTAAATAATACCTGCTCTGTGGGGGTCCTGTGGGGGTCCTGACCATTGAAGAACAGGGTGAAAGGGGGCTAACAAAGCATGCAGAGAAACAGATGGACTACAGTCAGTAATTGTAGAACTAGTGGAGCCGATAAAATGGACAGCGAGTGTATAAACAAGGAGGTGGTTTTAATGTTATGGCTGATCAGTCTGTGTGGGAAACTGTGTTTGATTGGAGTTCCGGTTGTACTGAACATCACACTAAAGCCTGAACACCAGCAGAATGAAAACCTGAACATTGTGTTCAGCTGAAGGATTAAATGATCTTAAAAAGACGTTCTGCAGACAAACAAAGGTTTCAAATCGCTTCTACAGAGCAAATAAAGCTTCAGAAATGCCTGACAGTGGACTGGGAGCCTCTAGGCTTCGTCCTTTGTATCTTTTGGCTGAAAAAAATAAACACAGCGCGTCTTTTTATCTTATTTGAGGCACGGCCGCGCCCCCCGCGGGTCCGATTGTGTTCCTAAAATTAGTTTTAAGCGTTCCTATAGTGAAGCGAGGAGAAGCACCGGGGCCTTGGGGCGAGCAATTACACAGATTTATCGCTTCTCTTTCTGAATCTAGCGCTCCGTTTACTTCCGTACGTGTTGTAACACACCTGACTGAACCTGTTCACACTGCCTGAAGAATATAAACCGCATGGATATGGGCTCACATCCCTCTTGGATCTTTATTGCTTCGTCTCAGCTTCGTCCTGGTGTTCATCACGCTGATGTAAGCAGGGTGTCCCGAGTAGAGGTCCTGTAATACAATGCACCATAGGGTGCACCTAGCGCTGTACGCTGAGATGGGACACTGGACCCACTGCAACCCTGACCAGCCGGATTAGCTCTGGTAAAAAACATGAAAACAAAATAAAGCGTGTACGCCACACTCCAGGACCACCGATCTGTTTATGATACGGGAGAGGTAGCTCAGCAGTTCTGGTAATCAAAAGGTTGCCAGGTCAAGCCCCACCACTGCCTAGTTGCCACTGTTGGGCCCCTGAGCAAGGCCCTTGACTCTCAAGTGCTCGATTTGTATTCAGTCATGATTGTAAGTCGCTTTGGATAAAAGTGGCTGCAAAATGCTGCAAAATATAAATCAGCGCCCACTGTGTGAATCTGAGGATCATCTGATGGAGCTGAAGGATCTTCAGGGTTTCTCACCGAAGGCTGAGCGGGACGTCTCACTTTCTCGTCCTGACAGAATTACAGGGGCCCGAGCGAGTAAACCGTGTTGTGAGGAGAGTCACACGGCGAGAAGAAAAGATCTGGCTCTTTATTTGATGCAGAACTGGTGGAATTAGCCTGCAGGGACAGGAACCAGGGGCATGTCGGGGCAACCAGCGAGGTTCAGATCTGCTCAGAAGAAATGAAATCAAGCTAAAAGTCTGAGCTGTAAAAGTGTCAGGAGGCTCAGAGCCGATCCCCGGGGTGTCGCCTGCACAAGTGGCTCCAACCGCGTCCAGCCAGCGGAGTAGATTTTGTCACGTCGATGCTGGACGTTTGATTCGCTCGGCAAATGTTATGAATCATGATGAGATTTTTGGTCTTTTTTGGAGTTAAAAAGTTGCCGCATGGTGGCGCAGCAGGTCGCTGTCATATAGCTATGACCAATCATCTGAGATTCAGAGGAAAGCATTTCGTTAATAATTTTGTTAATAATTTTGTAAAGAATTCCATAAAAAATTCCGTAAAAAATTTCATAAAGAATTTTGTGAAGAATTTTGTGAAGAATTTTGTAAAGAATTTTGTAAAGAATTTCGTAAATAATTCCATAAAGAATTTCATAAAGACTTTTGTAAGTAATTCCATAAAAAATTCCATAAATAATTCTGTAAAGAATTTTGTAAACAGTTTTGTAAAGCATTTTTAAAAGAATTTTGTAAAGAATTTCGGAAAAAATTCCATAAAGAAGTCTGGTTTAATGGTTTATAGAAGTGTTTGAGTGCTGGTTAGACTGGTCAAGAAAGCTTCAGTTGCTGTTCTGTTGAGTGGGGTGAGGTCAGGGCTTTTATAGAGCTTTGCTTGGTGCACAAGAGTCGTGCTTGAACAGGAAAGGTCCTTCCCTAAACTGTTAACAACTGTTGTGGCTGAAGCACATGAATTCGATAATTAGAAAGGAGGGGCGTCCCAATACTTTTTTTAATATAATGTGTATCCAACCCTGGTGCTGAGCTGATGTTCTTTGTTCTGTGTGTGTGTGTGTGTGTGTGTGTGTGTGTGCGTGTGCGTGTGTGTGTGTGTGTTCGCTCAGACATCGATGAGTGCAGCACTATCAGTCAGCCCTGCAGCCCCGG
This sequence comes from Trichomycterus rosablanca, assembly GCF_030014385.1. Lineage (NCBI taxonomy): Eukaryota > Metazoa > Chordata > Actinopteri > Siluriformes > Trichomycteridae > Trichomycterus > Trichomycterus rosablanca. Next base: position 1,533,463 of record NC_086006.1, on the reverse strand, counting down.
GTTCAACTGCCTCAACACGGTGGGCTCGTACACCTGCCAGCGCAAGATCATCCTGTGTGGCCGAGGCTACCACGCCAGTCCGGACGGCACCAGGTGTATAGGTAAGGGCTCGAACCCCAACCGCCCGAGTGTTTATAGACTGAAACGTGGTCCACGGTCTGTCCCGTCTGTCGTTCACAGATACAGACGAGTGTGAGACGGGCGCTCACCAGTGTAGAGAGGACCAGCTGTGCCACAATCTGCCCGGCACGTACCGGTGTGACTGCAGGACTGGATACCAGTACGACATGTTCAGGAGGGCGTGTGTGGGTAAGAGACGCACATACTTTTACTTACTACAGCCGAACAGGAGCCCACGGGGGGACACAGGGGGACACACGGGGGACACAGGGGGGCACAAGGGGACACACCCTTTAATCCCCCGGCTGGATGGCGCTGTGTTTTTATTTTCTCTGTGTTAAACGGGCGTGAGGTGGGTTTAATCCCCCGGCTGGATGGCGCTGTGTTTACATTCTTATCGGCAGCAGAAACACAGGCGCTCGCGGCTTTGCTCCCTCTTATCTCGGCTTGTTTGGTTCCGATGAGCTGCACAACACTGGCTGTTGATTCATCGTGTTGTGGCTCAGCGTTAGTCCTGCGATTACTGTTTAGACTAGCCTGGTAAACGTCTGCTACGCCTCTCTCCCGCTAGATGTGAACGAATGCTGGCGCTACGCGGGCAGACTGTGTGCTCAGACGTGTGAAAACACCCCGGGCTCGTATCAGTGCTCCTGCAGACCGGGCTTCACTTTATCCAGCGATGGCAAGAACTGTGAAGGTACGGCGGCTTTTTTATCTGGACGTCACGTCTGATTTATAACACTCATATTATTTCCACCTGTGTGTTAAATCTAACAGCTCTAACTGGAACAAGCCTCATAACAGCAGGGTTTCAAAACATGCCAGTATGTGGATTTGCAGGTTGCCCAGAGAATGCACAGTTAGTGCAGAATAAAGCAGAATTTTGTGCAATTCTATGTTTAACCAGCAGATGGAGCCAGAATTCACTACAGGAAATAAATTTTAACTATTAATTGTTCGTTTCTTTAAACTGAGCTTTTACACAAGGAGCAGAAAATACTGGAACAGGAAAGGACCTTCCCTAAACTGTTTCTGCAAATTTGGAGGACCTTAAAAATGTTCCTTTATATAATTGATATATTGCAGTAATGTCACAATAAATATTAATTATTATTAACAATGTTACTGTTACTAGGACAAATGATTTAATGAATGAGTAATTGATGGATGCTGATGAATATGTTTACTGTAATGCAGATGTGAATGAATGAATGAATGAGTAAATGAATGAATGAATGCATAATGGATTGATGGTGCTGATGTGTGCTGTAATGAAGTTGTGAATAAATAAATTAGTGAATAAATAAATGAATGAGTGAATAAATTCAAATAAATAATGAGTGAAGGAATTAATGAATGAACGAATGAATGAGTGAATTAATGAATAAATGAGTACATGAATTAATGAATGAGTGAGTGAGTGAGTGAATGAATGAATGATTGATGCTGATGTGCTCTGTAATGCAGATGTGAATGAATGAATGAGTAAATGAATGAGTGAGTGAATGAGTAAATACATACATAAATGAATGAATGAGTGAATAAATGAGTGAGTAAATGAATAAATGAATGCGTGAGTGAATGAGTAAATACATACATAAATGAATGAATGAGTAAATGAATAAGTGAGTGAATGAGTAAATACATACATAAATGAATGAATGAGTGAATAAATGAGTGAGTAAATGAATAAATGAATGCGTGAGTGAATGAGTAAATAAATGCGTGAGTGAATGAGTAAATAAATACATAAATGAATGAATGAGTGAATAAATGAGTGAGTAAATGAATAAATGAATGCGTGAGTGAATGAGTAAATAAATGCGTGAGTGAATGAGTAAGTGAATGAGTAAATACATACATGAATGAATGAATGAGTGAATAAATGAGTGAGTAAATGAATAAATGAATGCGTGAGTGAATGAGTAAATAAATGCGTGAGTGAATGAGTAAATAAATACATAAATGAATAAATGAATGCATGAGTGAATGAGTAAATGAATGAATGAATGAGTGAATGATGGATTGATGGTGCTGATGTGCTCTGTAATGCAGATGTGAATGAGTGAATGAATGAGTGAGTAAATGAGTAAATAAATGCGTGAGTGAATGAATGAATGAGTGAATAAATGAGTGAGTAAATGAATGAATGAATGAGTGAGTGAATGAATGAATGATGGAGTGACGGTGCTGATGTGTGCTGTAATGAATGAATGAATGATGGATTAAACTTATGTTTACTGTAATGCAGATGTGAATGAATGAATGAGTGAATTAATGAGTGATGGATTAAACTGATGTTTACTGTAATGCAGATGTGAACGAGTGCCTGAACAGTCCCTGCAGTCAGGAGTGCGTCAACGTCTACGGTTCCTTCCAGTGTTACTGCAAACAGGGATTCATCATGAGCGAGGACGGACTCACCTGTAAAGGTAGACCTCATATAGTATATTTAACTACTGTACTGATTCTTCATGAGTGAGGACGGACTCACTTGTAAAGGTAGACCTCATATAGTATGTTTTTGCTGAGCAGATGTGGACGAGTGCTCTCAGAGTGTCGGTCATCTCTGTTCCTACAAGTGTGTGAACGTACCGGGGAGCTACAACTGTGTGTGTCCTGAGCACGGTTACACCACGGCTCCTAACCAACGCTCCTGCCTCGGTGAGAACACTACACACACACACACACACACATACACACAATACACACACTCACTACACAATACACACACCACACACAATACACACACCACACACAATACACACAATACACACACTACACACTACAAATGTGTGTGTCCTGAACACGGTTACACCACGGCCCTTAACGGACGAGGCCCCTGCCTCGGTGAGAACACTACACACACACACACACTACACACTCCACACACAATACACACACACACACTACACACACACACACACACTACACACACACTACACACACACACACCACAATACACACACTACACACACACACACACACTACACACACACACACACACACTACACACACACACACACTACACACTCCACACACAATACACACACACACACTACACACACACACACACACACACACTACACACACACTACACACACACACACCACAATACACACACTACACACACACACACACACTACACACACACACACACACACACACTAACAGCGGTGGGTCAGTGTGTTCATGATTAACCCTCTGCATGTTGCTGATGTTACAGATGTGGACGAGTGTGGTGTCGGAGCTCATAACTGCACTGCAGATGAAACCTGTTTTAACATTCAGGGAGGATTCCGCTGTCTGTCCTTCAGCTGTCCAGCAAACTACCGCCGAGCGGCCGACACGTACGGAACACACCGTCATCTTCATCTTCACCTTCACTGTGTCCTTCATCTTCACTGTGTCCTTCATCTTTATCTTCATCTTCACTGTGTCCTTCATCTTTATCTTCATGTTCACTGTGTCCTTCATCTTCACCTTCATCTTCATTGTGTCTTTTACTGTCTTTCACCTTCACCTTCATCTTCAGTGTCATTCATCTTCACTGTGTCCTTCACCTTCACCGTGTCCTTCATCTTCACTGTGTCCTTCACCTTCATCTTCAGTGTCATTCATCTTCACTGTGTCCTTCACTTTCACTGTGTTGTTCCCTTCACTGTGTCCTTTACCTTCACCTTCATCTTCACCTTCATCTTCACTGTGTCCTTCACCTTCACTGTCCTTCACCTTTACTGTGTCCTTCATCTTCACTGTGTCCTTCATCTTCACTGTGTCCTTCACTTCACTGTGTTGTTCCCTTCACTGTGTCCTTCACCTTTACTGTGTCTTTCACCTTCATCTACATCTTCACTGTGTCCTTCATCTTCACTGTGTCCTCTACATTCACTGTGTCCTTCACCTTTATCTTCACCTTCATCCACATCTTCACTGTGTCCTTCATCTTCACTGTGTCCTCTACATTCACTGTGTCCTTCACCTTTATCTTCACCTTCATCCACATCTTCACTGTGTCCTTCATCTTCACTGTGTCCTCTACATTCACTGTGTCCTTCACCTTTATCTTCACTTTCATCTACATCTTCACTGTGTCCTTCACTCACTGCCCGTCCGGTCCTCCTCTTTCAGACGGTGCGATCGCATCTCCTGCGCCGACTTCCTGTCCTGCCAGAACATGCCGGTGAGGATCACGTACTACCAGCTGACCTTCCAGACCAACGTCATGGTCCCGGCGCTGATCTTCCGCATGGGCCCGTCGCCGGCGTACTCGGGAGACGACATCGTCATCAGCATCGCCGGCGGAAACGAGGACGGCTACTTCGGCCCGCGCAAGCTGAACGCCTACACCGGCGCCATCTACATACAGCGGCAGCTGGCTCAGGCCCGCGACTTCGTGCTCCACGTGGAAATGAAGCTGTGGAGGCAGGGGACCTTGACCACCTTCCTGGCTCGGATCTCCGTCTTTGTGACGTCTCCTCTGTCCGCCTGAACCACGCTGCTCCTAATCAACACTTCAGATCTATTTATTTTTTTGTGCTCCTCCCACCAATCTTATCAGAATTTAGTCATATCCAATTACCTGATCGACCTCCACTCCTGACCGCTTCTTTTCACCTGCACCAGTTGAAGATCCGTATCGCGCATGAAGAGTCACGCACCGATCCCCATTATCCCCCGTCTCATTGTGCAGCACCATCGATCAGCCAGCAGAGGGCGACTACATAACTACAGCAGTCATGAGGAACCGTGTGTCTGTGTAGACGCCCGGTCGGCCGATAGCAAAGCCGAGACACAAATCCGAGTTGGTTGAGTATTTGGTGACACCTACTGAGAGAAAAGAGAATCGCAGCCACAACAGGCTCAGGGTCAAACTGTTGGCACGATGTTAAGAGCATATTGTTTATCTTAGGCTTTATCATTTTTATATCATTTTATGCAGAAATATCTGGAGGGGCGTCCACATACTTTTAGGCATATAATGTATTTTCTATGAAAAAAAAAAAGATCCGTTACTCAGTTTTTGTGTTTAAGTAAAATAAAATACACATTTTTATATTATTCTATAAACTACTGACCACATTCCTCCCACATTCCAAATAAAATGATTTGAAACGGGTTAACGCTCCTCCTTTTCTTAACACCAGCGAATTAAACAGAATTAAACAGAATTAAAGCGAATTTTTTTTATTTTGAAAGATATAAGTAATAATTATAAATCTCCTACTGGGGTACAATGGGTAGCGCTGTCCCCTCACAGTAAGAAGGGCCTGGGTTTGATTCCCCAATCGATCAGCCAGGGTCCTTTCTATGTGGAGTTTACATGTTCTCCCTTTGTAATGTGAAGTTACCCAAAGTGTGTGTGTGTGTGCCCGGTGATGGACTGTTGACCTCTCTGGGGTACCTTTCGCCCAGTGAATTGGACTGGAATTGGACCACAACCCTGACCAGGATAAACGATGGTAAACAAAAAATTTAGGTTTATTGGTGGATTCCTATAAAAATTTAGGTTTAATGTTGGATTCCTATAAATAAAATTGGAGGTTTATTGTTTTTGTGATGATGTTACGTATTTTTGTACCTGTGATTGGCCCCACAGAGACTCTCCTCTCTTTCATATCTCAGGTGCTCTTTATCCGGGGCTAAAAACTTTATGAACGTGGTTTCTTCTGGTCTGATACATGCTGGGACAAACGTTCAAACCTGTAAACAAACCACATATGAAAGCAAATCATCACCGACCCAAAAAACCCACCACAGCTCAGCGCCCCTCCAGTTATAAAGCTACTAACAGCGACTCGCTTTATTCTCAACCACAAACGTTTCCTCCAAAAATGAGGTATGTCCTCTTCAGCACCTCAAAGTGTGTGAGAGAGAGAAAGAGACGGCGTCGGAATTTGCCCGAGAGCTTCATCTCGGTTTCTAAAGGTGCTTTTATTTCTGCTGTAGGATCAGCAGGTACAGCTGGGATCCAGAGGTGTTTTACTGCGCCGCGTCCCGCTGATTTATGGAGCAGCTACAGACTCTGTTATTCAAAGAATTCAGTCAGGAGCTTCAGGAACGAACCAAATCCCATCAGTTCATGTACAAAACCCACACAGAGTCTGTCAAAATGTGTCTGATTACCTCACAGGGTGGCTACTTCCATAACCCCAAACATGAGGGCGCCAGACCCGGAAAAAAGGAGACATCAGACCCCCCAAAAAGAAGGACATCAGACCTCGAATAGGAGGGCATCAGACCCTAAAAGGAGGGCATCAATCTCCAAAAAGAAGACATCAGACCCTAAAAGGAGGGCATCAGTCTCCAAAAAGAAGACATCAGACCCTAAAAGGAGGGCATCAGACCCTAAAAGGAGACATCAGACCCTAAAAGGAGGGCATCAGTCTCCAAAAAGGAGACATCAGACCCTAAAAGGAGGGCATCAGACTCTAAAAGGAGACATCAGACATTAAAAGGAGGGCATCAGACCCTAAAAGGAGACATCAGACCCTAAAAGGAGGGCATCAGACCCTAAAAGGAGGGCATCAGTCTCCAAAAAGGAGACATCAGACCCTAAAAGGAGGGCATCAGACTCTAAAAGGAGACATCAGACATTAAAAGGAGGGCATCAGACCCTAAAAGGTGACATCAGACCCTAAAAGGAGGGCATCAGACCCTAAAAGGAGACATCAGACCCTAAAAGGAGGGCATCAGACCCTAAAAGGAGGGCATCAGTCTCCAAAAAGGAGACATCAGACCCTAAAAGGAGGGCATCAGACTCTAAAAGGAGACATCAGACATTAAAAGGAGGGCATCAGTCTCCAAAAAGGAGACATCAGACCCTAAAAGGAGGGCATCAGACCCTAAAAGGTGACATCAGACCCTAAAAGGAGGGCATCAGTCTCCAAAAAGGGCCAGTGATAGGGCCAGTGATAGCTCAGTGGTTAAGGTACTGGACTAGTAAACAGAAGGTTGCCGGTTCAAGCCCCGCCACCACCAAGTTACCACTGTTGGGTCCCTGAGCAAGGCCCTTAACCCTCAATTGCTCATCGTGTTCCGCTCACTGTGTAAGTCGCTTTGGATAAAAGCGTCTGCTAAATGCTGAAAATGTAAATGTAAACATCAGACCCCAAGAAAGGAGAACATCAGACCTCTCAGTCTGCACACCAGCGTATAGTGTTTATGGTTGTATTTGTCTGGAGCCTCCATGATAGCGCCTCATTCGTGCGTTCCTAAAGCGGCAGAGCTAAACGAGTAAACGATGGTGTTTAATCATAAACTAATGCGACGCCCACATGTCTCAGAATTAAAAAGCACTATAAATATGAGGGCTAATTTGGGCGCACCTCGTTACTCGGCGTGTAGCTAACGAGCGGAGCGTGAGCCGTGAAAAAGGTTGCGAGTCGCATCTCAGAAAGTGAATCTTTGCAAGATGCAACAGGCAGGTCTTTCATGGGTGTCTGCATACCAGGGTGACCGCAGTCTAACTATTACTTTCTTCTCTCTCTTCCCCCTCTTCTCCCTCAGGCTCCGCACCAGGATCCTGTGTAGCGCCTCCAAAAAACAGAAGAGAGAGAGAGAAGAGAGAGAAAAGAAAGATGTGAGAGAGAGAGAGAAAAAAGAGAGTGAGAGAAAAAAGAGAGAGAAGAGAGAGAGAGAATTGGACTTTTTTTCCTGATCTAGTCATATCCAGTTTCCCGGTCATATTTCACTTCCTTTTTGCTTTTCACCTGCACGTGGTGGGTTCATATAAAGATCCGTATCGTGCACAGAGAGTCGCACTGATCCCCGTTATCCCCCGTCTCTGTGCAGTGCCAGCAATCAGCCAGCAGAGGGCGTAACTGCAGCAGCTATGAAGAAATGGGTTCATTTTCATGATCATCTCCATTATGAGGGAAGATCAGGTCCTCATAGCGTGACTTCTACACTTAGTGTGTGTGAGTGTGTGTGAGTGTGTGTGTGTGTGTGCTCACCACCTCCACCAGGATGAGGTCAGGATTCAGGTTTTGCTCCTGACAGTCTGGTCGGGAGGTGAGATGGAGATCAGATGAATGCTCTCATTGTTTCTCGCCGCCTCGCGGTTTCACATCATGGAGCTCCGGGAATGCAGCCGCGCCGCCGTTTCGGTTCCGTCCTCTCGCCGTGCGCGCCCCTTTTGTCGTGCGCTCGCCTTGATCCCAGGTCCGTCAGGGCCACGTGGAACCGCTCGGGGATCAGATACACGGCGGGCGGAGCCGTTTGATCCACAGATCTCCAGGTTTAGCTGGAGATAAGAGCTCTCACAGCTCTCGCACCGGCGCGAGAGGCCTGGTTTTGTCACTCTCTCCCGTTATCTCTCACTGCTGAGATTTCTCCGATGGTTATCTCACAGAGGACAGAATTCCACAACGGAACACGACGAGAAACGATCACACACACATACGCACAAGCTTTTATGAACTATATGGACAAAAGTATTGGGACACCCGATCGTGAGCTTGTCGGACGTCAGTGTGATCGTCTGTGTGATCTGTACAGCTAGAACAAACAAAAAACACAGATAGATAGATAGATAGATAGATAGATAGATAGATAGATAGATAGATAGATAGATAGATATGCAGACAGACAGACAGACAGACAGACAGACAGACAGATAGACAGGCAGATAGATAGACAGACAGACAGACATAGATAGACAGACAGACAGACAGATAGATAGATAGATAGATAGATAGATAGATAGATAGATAGATAGATATGCAGACAGACAGATAGACAGGCAGATAGATAGACAGACATATAGATAGACAGACAGACAGATAGATAGATAGATAGATAGATAGATAGATAGATAGATAGATAGATAGATAGATAGATAGATAGATAGACAGACAGACAGACAGATATATAGATAGACAGACAGATATATAGATAGACAGACAGACAGATAGATAGATAGATAGATAGATAGATAGATAGATAGATAGATAGATAGATATGCAGACAGACAGACAGACAGACAGACAGATAGACAGGCAGATAGATAGACAGACAGACAGACATAGATAGACAGACAGACAGACAGATAGATAGATAGATAGATAGATAGATAGATAGATAGATAGATAGATATGCAGACAGACAGATAGACAGGCAGATAGATAGACAGACATATAGATAGACAGACAGACAGATAGATAGATAGATAGATAGATAGATAGATAGATAGATAGATAGATAGATAGACAGACAGACAGACAGATATATAGATAGACAGACAGATATATAGATAGACAGAAAGACGGACGGACAGATAGATAGATAGACAGACAGACAGATTGACAGACAGACAGACAGACAGAAATAAACAAATAAATAAAAAAATAAAAATAAATAAATAGTTCTAGCATTAAAGATCAGACATATAGAGCGTCACTCTGGTTTAACAGCGCTTGTTTTTGCTCGTGCTCAGGTGTGCACGCCGCAGGTAAATCTCCTGGCTGTGAGATGATGGATGATTCAGACTCGGTGGTGGATCCCAGTAGGGAATTCCCAGTCCCTGTCACAGAAAATCCTCACCCGCCATGTTCGATTGTGTCGAGTCTTTCATCCGAGCCGTTTGTGTTGCGCGGTCGAGGCTCATTAATCGTGACGTTGGGAGGTGGGGATTTCCTCCGACAGCAGGTGAGGAGGAATGAGAGTATCGGACACGGGTGCGTGGAGCTGGCGGGCGGGCGGGCGGGCGGGTGAGCGGGTGAGCCGGAGCGTGACGTTATCAGCTGGATTAGGCGTTCCTGATGTGTTAATTTAGACGTGGTTAGCGGGGGTTCCTGGGTTTGACAGCTTCAGAAATGTGGCACTAAATCAGGTGGTTTGTACACAGAAATGTTTTTATTACACTGACGGCGTATTTTCTGAGCTAGCTGGCGGCTCTGTTAGCTCAACCGCCATCCGTAACATGTACGTAGCAAAGCTCTGGCGTCTTTTTTACCACCGTTTTATCCTGGTCAGGGTCGCGGTGGGCCTGATTCACTGGGCGAAAGGCAGAAACACACACACACACACACTTAGGGCAATTTTGTATCTCCAGTTTTTCTGACTGCAGGTCTTTGTATCGTGGGAGGAAACCCACACAGACACGGGGAGAACATGCAAACTCCACACAGAAAGGACCCGGATCGCTCCACCTGGGAATCGAACCCAGGACCTTCTTGCTGAGAGGTGACAGTGCTACTCACCGAGCCACCGTGCCACCGAAAGAGAATTTGTGTGTGTTTGTTTGTGTGTGTGTGTGTGTGTGTGTGTGTATGTGTGTGTGTATGTGTGTGTGTTTTAATGTGTGTGTGTGTATGTATGTATATGTATGTATGTATATGTACGTATGTATATGTGTGTGTGTGTGTGTATGTATGTATATGTACGTATGTATGTATATATATGTATGTATATGTGTGTGTATGTGTGTGTGTATGTATATGTATGTGTGTGTGTATGTGTGTGTGTGTTTGTGTGTGGGTGTGTATGTGTGTCCATGTGTGTGTATTTGTGTGTGTGTGTGTGTATGTATGTATATGTATGTACAGTATGTATATGTGTGTGTATGTGTGTGTGTATGTATGTATATGTATGTACAGTGTATCACAAAAGTGAGTACACCCCTCACATTTCTGCAAATATTTCATTATATCTTTTCATGGGACAACACTATAGAAATAAAACTTGGATATAACTTAGAGTAGTCAGTGTACAACTTGTATAGCAGTGTAGATTTACTGTCTTCTGAAAATAACTCAACACACAGCCATTAATGTTTAAATGGCTGGCAACAAAAGTGAGTACACCCCACAGTGAACATGTCCAAATTGTGCCCGAAGTGTCAATATTTTGTGTGAGCACCATTATTATCCAGCACTGCCTTAACCCTCCTGGGCATGGAATTCACCAGAACTGCACAGGTTGCTACTGGAATCCTCTTCCACTCCTCCATGATGACATCATGGAGCTGGTGGATGTTAGACACCTTGAACTCCTCCACCTTCCACTTGAGGATGCGCCACAGGTGCTCAACTGGGTTTAGTCCATCACCTTTACCTTCAGCTTCCTCAGCAAGGCAGTTGTCATCTTGGAGGTTGTGTTTGGGGTCGTTATCCTGTTGGAAAACTGCCATGAGGCCCAGTTTTCGAAGGGAGGGGATCATGCTCTGTTTCAGAGTGTCACAGTACATGTTGGAATTCATGTTTCCCTCAATGAACCGCAGCTCCCCAGTGCCAGCAACACTCATGCAGCCCAAGACCATGATGCTACCACCACCATGCTTGACTGTAGGCAAGATACAGTTGTCTTGGTACTTCTCACCAGGGCGCCGCCACACATGCTGGACACCATCTGAGCCAAACAAGTTTATCTTGGTCTCGTCAGACCACAGGGCATTCCAGTAATCCATGTTCTTGGACTGCTTGTCTTCAGCAAACTGTTTGCGGGCTTTCTTGTGCGTCAGCTTCCTTCTGGGATGACGACCATGCAGACCGAGTTGATGCAGTGTGCGGTGTATGGTCTGAGCACTGACAGGCTGACCTCCCACGTCTTCAACCTCTGCAGCAATGCTGGCAGCACTCATGTGTCTATTTTTTAAAGCCAACCTCTGGATATGACGCCGAACACGTGGACTCAACTTCTTTGGTCGACCCTGGCGAAGCCTGTTCCGAGTGGAACCTGTCCTGGAAAACCGCTGTATGACCTTCGCCACCATGCTGTAGCTCAGTTTCAGGGTGTTAGCAATCTTCTTATAGCCCAGGCCATCTTTGTGGAGAGCAACAATTCTATTTCTCACATCCTCAGAGAGTTCTTTGCCATGAGGTGCCAGTATGAGAGAATTGTACCCAAAACACCAAATTTAAAAGCCCTGCTCCCCATTTACACCTGGGACCTTGACACATGACACCAGGGAGGGACAACGACACATTTGGGCACAATCTGGACATGTTCACTGTGGGGTGTACTCACTTATGTTGCCAGCTATTTAGACATTAATGGCTGTGTGTTGAGTTATTTTCAGAAGACAGTAAATCTACACTGCTATACAAGTTGTACACTGACTACTCTAAGTTATATCCAAGTTTCATGTCTATAGTGTTGTCCCATGAAAAGATATAATGAAATATTTGCAGAAATGTGAGGGGTGTACTCACTTTTGTGATACACTGTATGTATATGTGTGTGTATGTGTGTGTGTATGTGTGTGGGTGTGTATGTGTGTCCATGTGTGTGTATTTGTGTGTGTGTGTATGTATGTATATGTATGTGTATGTGTGTGTGTTTGTGTGTGGGTGTGTATGTGTGTCCATGTGTGTGTATTTGTGTGTGTGTGTATGTATGTATATGTATGTATGTGTATGTGTGTGTGTATGTGTGTGTGGGTGTGTATGTGTGTGTGTGTATGTGTTTGTGTTTATATGAATGAATGAATTATAGACTATAAGGCGAAAGTATGTGGACACCTGACTGTGAGCTTGTTGGACGTCCCAGTTGTGTCTATAACAGGCTTCACTCTTTTTTAATGTGTCTGTTCAACTCCAGATGAAAAAGCCTCAGAACTGACATTCCAATTCATCCCAGTGGTGTTTTCCAGGGTTGAGGTTTGGGACTCTGGTCAGGATTAGTGGTAAAGGTGCTGGACTATTATTTGAGGGTTTGATCCGCACCACCACCACCGCTGGGCCTTCCTGCACATGTTGAGGAGCATCTTGATGTCTCGCGAACTTCAAAGGATTCAGTTTGAAAGCGACCGCAGGCGTCACTGGATCAGTTCAGATTAAAGCATCAAGGTGAAGAGGTTTGGAGTGTAAAGGTGTGTGTGTGTGTGGGGGGGGGGTCGCTCTCGCTTCTGAACCGACGAGAGAAACAGAACCCAAGCGCAAAGGCTTTAATCGAGGTGGAACAATTGCAAATAACGAAAACTAAGTAATAAATTAGAGGCACAAAACCGACCGCAGCCATGATGGAGAAAGTGAACAGAACAGGGACAGAGCAGATCTGAGAAGACAGCAGACTGGACTGAACTGGACTGAGCAGCCCAGTATTACGGCTTCAGAACAAAGCAGATTTTCCAACCAAGGAGCTGGCAAGTGTGAGAGCGAGGAACCGTGACATATAGAAAAATGTCCGCCTGAAGCGAATTAACACTCAATCAAGAGAAACCGACACATCGATCATCTGCGCCTCCGTGCCCCCTCTGTCGGCCAAACTGGCAGCGCAGAAGGACACGACTCTCACTTCTACTACTTTTGCACCTGAGCCACATTAAATTGTGAGGATTGTGAATCCTGGCTGAAGAAGATGTTAATGATCAGCATATCATGCCGGTAAAGTCTCAGACTGGTTTAGATGGAAGCATCAGCCTGACAAAACTGCTTATTAATCAGGGAAAGAGTGGACCTGTGGACGGTATGTGGACATGTGGACCTGTGGGCAGTATGCGCTAAGATTTAGCTTGATAGCCAGAAAGTACAAGAACAGAAGAATGTACCAGCAAGAAAGACACAGTTACAAGATGCCCGGTGTAGCAGGACATCAGGGTTGGATTCCTATCAAAAATAAATAATAAATAATAGTGACACTATGAGAGAGGTGCTCATAGCTTAGATTCATGCTCAGATTTCATTTTTATACCTTAATTTTGCCTCTTCATCTCCTTCTTCTTTAAATTAAAGCCACGAACACATTCCTGTCATCTGCGTAGGTGAATAAGAGCGGCGGATTTCGGCTCCTCACAGGCCACATCGTCCATATTTCATGTGGTTTGTGAAGAACCTCTGGGAGTCAGTAATTTAGTTAAGCCGCTCGATCTGTAGACATTTGCTGTCTTAGTGTTTGCACAGGAACACACAGGGAGCGATAACAGTCCCGGCGGTAACGCTGACAAACACTGACGAACAGGAACGCTGGCTCAGGAATGCTGCATCAGGAACACTGCATCAGGAACGCTGCATCAGGAACGCTGGAACACAAATATCTCTGAGCAGGTTGATGTAAGCGTATCCTGAAACAAACAATAAATAAATAAACCTTTTGAACGATGGACTGTAGCAGCTCAGAGGTTGAGGTACCGGACTAGTAATCATGAGGTTGCCAGTACAAGCCCTACCATCGCTTAGTTGCCCTTGTTGGGCCCCTACGCAAGACCCTTAAACTTAATAATTTAAAATAATTATAAATAAATATAAACAATTATTTATAATATAATAAATATATAAAAATGAATATATACATATTTGATAATAAAAACATAATAATAAATATACTGTATAATAATACATATATAATAATAAATAAATAAATACACAATAATAAATATATAATCATTTAAAATAATTATAAATAAATATAAACAATTATGTATAATATAATAAATATATAATAATAAATATATAATAATAATATATAAATACATAATAATAAATATATAATAATTTAAAATAATTATAAATAAATATAAACAATTATGTATAATATAATACATATATAATAATAAATATATAAGTACATAATAAATATATAATAATTTAAAATTATTATAAATAAATATAAACAATTATTTATAATATAATAAATATATAATAATTAATATATACATATACAATAATAAATACATAGTCAGAAACATGTAATTTACTTTATATAATTGATTTATTTCACCTGTTAGAAATAGCAGTGGCTAATTCAAAATTTAAAGCACATGAATTGCTTCATATGTAGCCTAGTGATAAAAATACTAGACTAGTAATCAAAACGTCGCTGGTTCAAGCCCCACTGCTGCCAGGCTGCCACTGTTGGGCCCTTGAGAAAGACCCTTAAAATTTAATTGCTTAGACTGCATACTGTCACAGTACTATAAATCACTTTGAATAAAAGCATCTGATAAATGCTGATGATGTAAATGTAATCATGGTTTGTTTCTTATAAAGAACGTGTTAACGTTAACTTCCAAACCAAAACTGTTTAAACCTTTCCTCAATGCTGTATATAAAATTCAGACAGGAGGTTCATGGTGTCATGACAGGTTACATTTAGGCTAAATTATGACTTCATCTACCTGAAATGCAATAACATCAGCTCACGTCATTAAAATTCCTGCTGGTTTTGTCTGTGAGAAGGTGGAATCTGCTGCCGCCTTTTATTAACCCTGCTGAGGTCTGTCACTTAGGCTTAAACCAGTAGTTTACACGTAAATAATTACACAAAATGAGGAATCTGTAAATGCAGGGACACGTTAGAGCAACAATACATGGATTATTACGATTATTTCAGGAATTCTTTTGTATTTTGTATTCTTTTCATAACATTAATATTTTATCATTTAGTGACACTAAGCATGAGCTGGTGTGGCATGATGGTAAAAGCGATGTCTCTGAGTTCTGAGGGTTCGAATCCCCGCTGGGTTTACAATCACAGAAGAATTTTAGGAATATTACATAAACCTACTGACCATACGTATATTTTTCCCGGACATGTCTTCTTTTTTGGACCTAAAAAATAGGGATTTCTGAATTTCTTCTGTAGATTATTATTATGGAGGTGAATTTCTGTAAAGCCGCTTTAAAACGGCTCTAACTGTAAAAAAATCAAGTACGTTATTTATACAAATTAATATGTTGATCAAACCCAGATTCCCAGGATTTTGTAACTCTGGTCCAAGGTTTCAGAAACAGAAAATCATTCCGGGGTCCAATTCACTGGGTAAAAGGTAGAAAAGACCCTGGGCAGGTCACCAGTCCATCACAGAACACACACACTTAGGGCAATTTTGTATCTCCAATTAACCTGACTGCATGTGTTTGAACTGTGGAAGGAAACCAGAGCGCCCGGAGGAAACCCACACAGTCACGGGGAGAACGTGCAAACTCCACACAGAAACGAACCAGAACGTTCCACCTAGGAACCGAACCCAGGACCTCCTTGCTGTGAGGAGACGGTGCTACCCACCGAGCCAGTGAGTCACATTTTTGCTCATCTTACATGAATTATATTGTGGAAAAATACCCTGAAGGGAGCGTCCCTCGACCTCCCAGATTTCAGTGGGTGATAGAGGAGTGTCAGCTACTGAGGTTCGATACTAAGTAAACCAGCAGGGCTTAAAGGCAGAGAAGATTTATTTATATTTATATATACAGTATAAAATGCCTAAAGATGACTACAAATACAGAAAACACCTAAAAACATGAAGAGCTCATGAACACGTATTTACGATGATCAGAAGCCCGGTGGATAATTACGCTCCGGGCTCAGACAGGGAAACGAGGCGCCTGTACGGATTTCTCTACATGCTGTACGTATAAACAAAGCATTCAAGATCTTAAAGCTGTTTCAGATGGATTAGGATGATAAAATGGAACGAGTGTGAACACAGTAAACGTCTTTATGTGTTTATGCTCGCTGCTGTTTTTGTGAGTTGTTAATTCTACTTAATTAATGTTTGTAGTTATTAAAGGACCTGCTGGATCGGTTTTTACTTTCATAAACCAACAACAGTCACTTAAAGTCCTGCTAAATTATAGAATTACAGAAAGAACACACAGCTTACTTATGATTTTATTATCTATGGACTATTAAACGATTATAAAAGTCACTGCAGTGATGAACGATTACTGTAATCAAGATTTTGTAAAAATTACCACCATAACAACTGCAAGAAAAAATACATTCTACATATTGGGGTTGTTTGGTTCCAGCTTTTGCTTCAGGATTAATAAAGTATTCATCCACCCATCCATCAATTTAGACATCCATCCATTCATCCATCCATTTAGCCATTTAGACATCTATCTATCTATCTATCTATCTATCTATCTATCTATCTATCTATCTATCTATCTATCTATCTATTTAGTCATCCATCCATCCATCTAGACATCTATCCATCAATTTAGTCATCCATCCATCCATCTAGACATCCATCTAGACATCTATACACTTATCCATCCATCCATCCATTAATTTAGACATCCATCCATCTATTCATCCATCCATCTATTTAGTCATCCATCTAGACATCTATCCATCCATTTAAATATCCATCCATCCATCCATCCATTAATTTAGACATCCATCTATTCATCTGGACATCCATCCATTAATTTAGACATCCATCCATCCATTCATATATCTATCCATTGGATGCTAGATGTCAAAAGTGGCTCGTCCGAGTGAGGGAGGGCTGAAGGGGTTCCTCATAACTGCTGCAGTTACGCCCTCTGCTGGCTGATGGATGGCGCTGCACAGAGACGGGGGATAATGGGGATCGATGCGTGACTCTCCGTCCACGATACAGATCTCCATACGAATCCGCCAGGTGCAGGTGAAAAGAAGCGGTCTGTACTGTACACGTGTAGTAGATACAGTGCTTTTGTTTTTGGGTGTTTAGTGATAAATCTGTACCAAAATAAACAAATGACGTTTCTTTTGTTCTCTTGACTCCTCTTCAGGATCTGGAATCTACAGCGCGGTTAGTGTTCTCTCCCGCCAGCCGTGAACGGAGGAGGACGTATTTATTTTGGCGCGGTGCTTATCTGTGTGCAAGTGGATCGTGCTCGGAGAGGCCGGGTTCGAGTTGTGGGTGGCCCTGAGCACCTCCGCGCTCTCGGAGCTTTGATGTAGACGGTCTCGGGTACACGTGCTACTTTGAGGTCTGATCTGAAGGCGCTGATTACCACTGTGTTGCTGTGTGTCATCATAAAACATGAAAAGGGTGCGGTGTTATACGCCTGGAGTTTTTACTCTCATGTTACTTCAGTCCTGTTTTATTTCAGCATTTTCTCCCAGTTTAGTCATAGCCAGTTACTCCTCTGCTGCTGGAGACCCTGATGGTGTATGAGGAGGATATATTCGCCTAACACGCCCTCTCTCTGACGCATCCTCTTCTTATTTGCCTGTACTTCGGTGGACCGGCATGTGAGGTCAGTCTCGCGCATGGAGAGTCACTTGCTGATCTCCACGTTACTAACCAGGGTCCTTACACAGCGTCAAAGACCCCACCCTGTTTTTAGTCCCGTCTTTTCCCACCCGGCAGACTAGTAACAGATTTTGTTGATCGTGCCAGCTATGGGGTGCCCAGCCGACCGGTAGCAGAGCTGAGATTCAAACTTATTAGGCTGGATGCACTTGCTATGCCACCCTTCTATTTCTATTCAGCCTAGGCTGTTTTGACATTAGCCAATCCTGTCAGTGCGGACACCCGAGCGGCCGATCGCACAGCTAAGATTGGATCCCTGGACCCCCAGATCTCAGCCATAGTGGGCTACCATGCTTTACTCCTTTACTGCCCATGTGGTACCAATGGCAGTATATCAAGGGTGCAAATGAGACCCTGGAGCCTTACCCAAACCCCAATTTGGACACGCTCATTTCCCCTGTGAGCTCTGGCGACCTCTGGTGGCTAAACGAAGGAGGGCGCATGCTAGCACACACATTCAGCCTCAACAATCACTAACAGGTGTAATCAGTCAATGATATAAAGGAAACCATATACTTCCAACTCCCTGCAGCAACAGTTTAGGGAAGGCCCTTTCCTGTTCTCTCTCTGGAACCCCAGGATCAGCGCTCAGCCGTACAAACACTGTCGTCTTTTCACTGAACAGGCACAAAGTCTTGTGAGAAGCTTCCCAAACTGTTAACCCGGACTTTATAGCTAATCAAACATTTTTAGTACAACTTACATAAATTATTTAAGTTTTTTTGCTCTACTAAAAAATGCAGAGTACAATGTACTCATTTGAGTACACATTTAAATGTGCTAAAAGATTTAAGTTTACTAAACAAAAAAAAATACTTTTCTATCAGATTAACTTAAAAAAGTTAAGTTAAAGTAATTAAACAGAAAAACGCCACCATTTACGTGTAAGTCCGCCTTTTTTCAGCTTGCTGTTGGTGAATCAGGCAAAAATGATTTTCTTGTGTTCGGGTAGCCATTTGTTTTAACTTTTGTAACCTGTTGTTGCAAATTACTTTTTACTTTTCATTTAAGGCTTTTTGCAAAAGTAAACTTGTCTTTTGTGAAGTGGAACCTTTGTTAAACTAAAAGGACAAACATTTTCTTCCTCATTATGCTATTTTTGAGTAGCATGTACACCAGTCTGATGGGACTTTTTCATCTTCCGTCCAATTTTGGTAAGTGTTGTACTTTACTTAACAATTTTGTTTAAAATAAATGATCTTAATGTTGACACTAAATAAATAATCAAACAGCGCTGCTTTATTTGCCGTGTTTAGGCTACATGCTAGCATGCTAGCCTTCATACGAATCAAAGAGTGTGCTGGCTTGCTTTATTTTAATCCTTAAATGAATGGTATTAATGTTGATATTAATACTTCTGTTTCTTTGTTTTGTTTTAGAGAGCTGCAGCCAAACGTTAAGAAATCAGCTCGCTGTGTGAAACTGAGTGCAGGTTCATGGTTACTGTGAGGAGCTGTTTGTGTTTCATCAGAACTTTATATACAGTTTGTACAGTTTTTAAGATGTTTTCTTGACATATTGTATTTTAAGTAAATAGTTCTGAAGTGAAATAAAGAAAAATAACTTTATTATTCTGTCTGTTTTTCTATAAACATTTCTAATTGATATTTAAAACGTAATTAACATGAAAACTAAGAAGAAATCAATATTTTTGTCCATTGAGCTCAAGATAATAAGTAGAAATATTGGGAAAAGCAGTTGGTATAACCAAAAAAAAAAAGTTTAATCAACTTGCCTTTTAGGTGTAATAACTTAATGTTTTAAGTTATGCTAACTCAAGTTTTCATTATACACTACTTAACATTTTTAAGGCAACCGGTTTCCTCAAATTTTTTAAGTAGATTGAACTTATCCGGGCTTACAGTGCAGAACAGAGCTGTTGTTCCAGCTAAATCGGGACGTCCGACAAGCCCCCGGTCAGTAGGTGCCCTGATTTCTCTCTCAGACAGATTCAGAAGGCACGCGGCCCGACCTGAATCAGCACGAGGAGACGTAAACATCTCCAGACCGGCGGCTCTTTCGCTCCTCGCTGCACCTCGAGCCAGTCGGGCAGGTTTGCTGCAATTATGTGTAAAAAACAGCTTCGGTCCCCGAAGGCGTCGGATCTCCGAGAGAGGAAGCTCGTACGGAACGATGTGATCTGACATGCAGGAACTCCGGTCCTCGGGTATGTCTAAAACTAGCCGTCCTAGCACGGTCTCCAAACAGAGGCGCTTGGCGTGACCGCTGCTCAGAGTCAGACGAATAAACACGTCAACAACGTGTACGGACCGGCGCGTGGATTCTTTCATTTCGTTTGATTTTGTTTCGTCAGTGTTTATGATCGGCTGAAGCTGGCGGCTTCTCTGCGCCCGTATACGCAGGGCTAGTTTGACAGAAGCAGCGGTCTCTTCCCAAAGGCAGAAACGACAACCCGATTATTCAGTCACAGACAGAAACACAAGCAGAACTAATGAATGATACAAATGAAGGAGGTTACATGCTTTACATACACTGCCTCAACAGTTTAGGGAAGGCCCTTTCCTGTCCTGTTCCGGGCACAAATTCCCACAGACATACTTCACAGTCCGGTGAGAAGCTTGTCAGAAGAGCGGCTGTCGTTCTAACCGATAAGGTCACACAGAGGTCACTCATTTCTCCCCGCAAGGAACCATGTTGGGTAGAGCTTGGAGATCGATCGGAAGGTTGTGGGTTCAAATCCCAGCTTTTCCATGCAGCGTTTCCTCCGACCCCCAGCTTTTAAACATCGTACCGCTCACGTGTATCAGCATATACGATAAATAAAGTAGAGTGTGTTTGTGTGGAGAGCTGGAACAGAGGTTATCGACGTTTAACCGGCGTGTTTTTAGCGAAAGGAATTCGCCTAGGGACACGCGTACGATAGGTTCAGCCCGTACGTTCAGCCTAGGCTATAAAAGAGATCCGATCTTCCGGAAGCCTTTTCTAGAGCTCGAGTCGTTTCCTGGTGTCGCCGATAAACAAACATAAAAATGTGATCTCATTGGTCTCATTATGTTTAGCATGACGATTGTTTTGCCTCACTTCATGCCATTCAGAGTTAATAATGATGTTTTTAATGCCTCAACACTAATCCAGGGGCAAAAGAAACACAACAACCTTTAGCTTCAATTGGTGGATAAAGAGGGATCTGGCAACCCGTGTCAGTAGCACAACTGTTACTGATTTACACCTACTTTTAAAAGGGGGAAGTGATCACATCCAAAATAATACTCTGCTAATTCCCTAACACTTAATACATTCATTCATTCATTTTCGTATCCACTTACCCTAGGGTGGCGCAGGCGGGTTGGGGGTTGGGTACGGAGCCTATCCCAGCCTTTTAATGGACGCAAGGCACACAGTAACACCCTGGACGGGGCACCAGTCCATCACAGGGCACACACACACACACACACACACACACATTCACCTATAGGGTGATTTAGTGTCTTCAACTAACCTGTGGGAGGAAACCGGAGCTCCCGGAGGAAACCCACACAGACACGAGGAGAACATGCAAACTCCACACAGAAAGGAACCAGATCGGCCAACCTGGGGATCGAACCCAGGACCTTCTTGCTGTGAGGCGACAGTGCTACCCACCATGCCGCCCTACACTTAATACATCTCTTTTTAAGCGCATTTGTGGACGAGGGGTGCAATCTGCTCGTGAACAGGTTTTGTTTTTGCATAACGTGCACCCGGAATCGGTGGGCCAGTGATAGCTCAGTGGTTAAGGTACTGGACTAGTAAGCAGAAGGTTGCCGGTTCAAGCCCCGCCACCACCAAGTTGCCACTGTTGGGTCCCTGAGCAAGGCCCTTAACCCTCAATTGCTCGTTGTGTAAGTCACTTTCGATAAAAGCGTGAATGAATGAATATTAGGATCAAGTAAAGTCTTATTATTGGTCAGACAAGCGAGTAATGGGCACAAATTCCCATACACAAATATACTTCAAAGTCTTGTAAGACACCTTCTCAGAAGGTCACATAGAGGTCACTTAAATGTCCATAAAGCCTATATTCTAGTGTCCACATATTTTTGACCCTGTAGTCTATACTTCTCAGTACACTTCTGAGCGGGTGCAGGAACGCCGGGCCTGAGGAACACGTGTAACGGTAGGTCTGGTGAACGCTGAGCCGGGACTCTGGGCTACGAGATGAGAGGGAGACGCATGACCTCGGGACATAAAGCAATAACCTCCTGAATGACACTGACATTTCCTGCCAGTCTCCAAGCGGGCGTGATTAACACCTCTACCTGAATTTAATAACCTGCACAGACCACCGGGGCGAATGAGAGGCGGCTGAATGGAACCGATCATTAGAGTGGAACCGATATTTATTGTCATATATAGACAGTAAACACTAGCTGCTCTCTACTGCTGAATTTTCCTCCCGATTTAGTCATATCCGATTACCCAATTGCATTTCGCTTCCTCTCTACTGCTGCAGACCTTCCACTCCTGACCGAGGAGAGTCATGACCAACACACTCCCCCTCCAACACGTGTGCAGTACCGACTGCTTTTTTTCACCTGCACCAGGCGGGTTCATATGGAGACCTATATCGATTCTCATTATCCCCCATCTCATTGTGCAGCTCCATCAATCAGCCAGTAGAGGTCGTAATAGCAGCAGTTATGAGGAACCCCTACAGCCCTCTCTCCCTCAGACCAGTCAATAGTCGAACATATAGGCACCTGATTTGCCTACATATAAATATATACACACGATATGGACATAAGTTTTGGGACACCCCTTCTAATGACTAAATTCAGGAACTGAAACGAAAAGCTGCTTGTTTTTTTATTTATTTATTCTTATTTATTTAAAAGCCTTGTTTTATTTATTTATTTATTTATTTATTATTTTTTATTAAACAGATGAAGGATTAAAACTGTATTTTATTTATTTGTATTTATTTATGTTTTTTTTTTAAAACAAATAAGGGATTAAAGCTGTATTTTATTTATTTGTATTTATTTATGTTTTTTTATTAAACAGAAAACGGATTAAAGCTGTATTTTATTTATATTTATTTATTTGTTTTTATGTATTTATTTATTTGTATTTATTTTTATTTATTGATGTATTTATTTTACTAAACATTTGAAGGATTAAAGCTGTGTTTTATTTATGTATTTATTTATTTTTAATTATTTATTTATTTTTATTTATTTATTTTTAATGATTTTTATTAAACATATGAAGGGTTAAAGCCGTGTTTTATTTATTTATTTATTTTGATTTATTTGTTTACTTTATTAAACATATGAAGGATTAAAGCCATGTTTTATTTATTTATATTTATTAATTTATTTTTATTTGTTGATTTATTTATTTTTATTTATGTTTTAATTTTTTTTATATTTATTTATGTATGTATTTGTATTAAACAGATGAAGGATTAAAGTCATGTCAACAGCAGCAGCAGGACGCAGGTCGGACTTGTTTCAACCTGCCTGTTCCACTCAAATCAGCTCAGAGTCAAAACACACCAGTAATTAATCTTCCTCGTTAGTTCCAGCTGACGCTGTGGGTCGTGTGCGGCGTTTGTTTTTCTTTATAAGTACAATCTAAAATCTCATATTTATAATAAATGAACTGGATTTTCTCTCTTTTTCTCTCCATTTTAGCGTATCCAGTTAGTCTTCTGTTTGATATTCTCCTGACACGCCCTCCCTCTGTGCGCTCCACCGACCCTTCTTACGCACCTGTACTTTAGTGGATCAGTGCATGAGGTCGGTCTCGCGCACAGAGAGTCATGCGCTGATCTCCACGTTCCTCCACTTTTGTACAGCCACCCCGGCAACGAACCAGGGTCCTTACACAGCATCTAAGACCCTGCTTCCTTTTGAGTCCCATCTTTTAGGACCCAGCAGACTAGATTTTACTCAGATCTGGGTTTGTTTTGGTATTATTTTTATATTAAGTAAAATTATAAACAGATTTAAACTCAGCCTGTAATTAGGACACTGATTACCAAAAGGTCGAGACCCCCCGCATAACGACGCTAAATCATCCCCATCAGGTTCGGTTCAGAGCGGGGTTAAAGGTCACCCTCCGTGTTAGGACAGGCCAGCTGGACGCAGCGCCATGAGAAGCGGCTCAGTGATGTTAATGCGTCGACTTAGCGGGACAAAAGACGCAGGAATAAAGGCAGATGCGTCTTTGTTAGCGGCCCAACAAAGAGGCCAATGGTAACGTCCGCCCCCCTTTTGTGGCTCCCGGAGCGATGCGCATTAACCTGTAACCGCAGCTCGACTGTATCGGGCTCGCTAACCATCCACCGTATCTCTTTACAAGCCCGGGAGCGTCCGCGGTTCACCCGGGGCCGCCGTACAAAAGGCTTAAAGACGGGAGACAAATGAGCGCCGGGGAAAGTTACTCATTGTCGTGGAGGAGCTTCCCAGGTTTCACCGGCTTCCGAGGTTAATGAGCGAAGGTGTGAAAGGACGGCTTTCAAATACCCGTCCCTGAGGAGAAAAGCTACACCAGCGCCGGTCCCGCTATTGTCGGCGGCGTCCCGGGAGCTAAACGTTCCTCAGCGGTGGTATTTATTCGTCCCTCAGAAAGGACGCTTTCTCAGACCCGGATCTCTCATCACGGGGCTGTAAAACAATTAAGGGCCGCCAAGAAAACCCCAAACGGCTATTAGCGGGTGTTATATAGCGCAGTAAAGGCATTAGCGCTACATTAGCTCATTAGCCGCATTGTCTTTACGGGCCGCCGTAAATCCATTAACCGAACACAATAGTTTATTGGCTCAATCAGAAGGAGCTGAGGAATGTGGCCGGACGAGCAGATCCTCCTCACATCACTAAGTCTTTTCAGGCTGTTTACAAGCAGTAGCTAATCGCCCACCACCGAGGACGCTGCATGTGCCAGGAACGTAGCACTTTGTGACCGCATATAACACTAAATCATACACGTTGACCTTTTTTCGATCCGTGTGCTGGGACGTCGTTTCCTTGTAGCTACTGTGCACAGAAAAGGCTGCAGGTCGTCAGAATCCAGATCTCTGGGCTCAGACTGGAACTGGGCTTGAAATAGACCGAGACGCAGTAAGAACGTGGATCAGGGAGTCAAGGGCGTCGTTTGGAACGGAGACCTAGGGCAGGGTGTGGTGAGGGTGTGTGAGTGTCCCTGCTGTGGGTAAAACCTGTACACGTGACGTTCACACAACGTCCGTTCTCATTTCAGCTCGATGACACCAAAGCGCAGTTCGCATGTGCATAATCAGAGAGTACTGTCAGGTGCTAGACTGGCCTGCCTGCGGTCCATATTTGTTTTTAAACACAGCAAACACAGCGTAAATCAGAGGCCTGTATTTTATACCGTACAGAATTCCTCACCGTATCGAGCCGGGTATGAACGCCGGCTTTGTTTCCCTTGGCGGATTCGACGGCGTCTTTATTGAGTAAGAATCTTCCCTCCCCGCTCTTGTCCGGGCCTGTTATAAACGTATCGCCTCGCTAAAGCCGTGAAACAGTTTAATCCGATGCTGCCAGTCTCAATTACAGAACCGCGCGCTCGCTCGCAGTCATTACGCTATCAATCTTCCTGTTTGCTCGCATGTCGCACTTTCATGCTAACCTGCTCGGAAACAAACAAGACGGAGGTAAAGGGGAATTCTTACAGCGTTCTGTAACGGGTCTGAGGAGTCCGCGTACCTCCCGCGTAGCTTTCGATCAAGTTACGTAACACGACGCGTGGACAGGACGAGGACAAAATAACAGAAGCAGCACGTTAGCTGGACTCATCTCTACTTAATTCTAATCATTTCTATCGTGTACGTTACACATCACAAATACAGTCGCGTTCCCTAAACGTTTGCAGAACTCCGTGTGTGAACCGAATCGGCGGCGCAGGTTCGATTCTACGTCTCTGATTGAGGAGACGAGGGGCCCGGTTTGGTTTGGTTTGGAAAGCGCTCGTCCGAAAGCACCAGACCTTCAGATGTTGTCACAACACGGCCGATCCGTACACGCCGTGATTAAGTCAGGTGACATCAAAGGCGTACGGAGGCTTCAAAGGTGAGCGAGCGCTCGTACCAGCTGTGTAACACATCATTACGATGTCAGGTGTGATGCAGCCCGGGGTTTAATCACGACTCGCTTTGGTCTTTACGATCTTCAGTCCAAGAACTGAGAACAAACTGCTCGTGTCGTGAATTTACATAAAAAATAAATAAATAATATAGAAATAGTCCCGTGTTTTACCCTGATCTTTATTTACACTGTTTTAAGGTTATTTGTGATCATTATGGCCAATAGAGCGACTCAAAAACGTTTATAAACTAAGACTCAGCACTTACTTTTCAGATTCTAAATCTAACAAATGATCAGAATGACCAAAAGTATTTGGACACCTGACTATGAGCTTGCTAGAATTAAAACAGAGCGACATTAGTGTGAATGTAAGCTCTTCAGCTAGAACAACAGCCGCTCTTCTGAGAAGATTCTCACAAAGACTGTGAATGTCGTATGACTGTGGGAATTTGTGCCTGTTCAGTCAAAGGAACTGGGTGCTGATGTTCCGATTCATCCCAAATAAGTTGAGCAGGGCTGAGGTCAGGGCTCTGTACAGGACACTGGAGTTTCTTTATATCAAGATTTTCATGTCTTTATAGAGCTTGCTCATGCTGGAGCAGGAAAGGACCTTCCCTAAACTTGTGTTGCTGCTGAAACACTCAGCAGAACACGAGTGTCCTCGATAAATTAAACAGACAATAATAAGAAAGGAAGAAAGGAACTTCAGTTCACTTCAGACGGAACTTCACTTCCCTTGATGTAAGGCTGATGTAGCCTGTAATTTAGCACTTTCCCCTGGAACGTGGTACTCAAAACAAGTCAGACAGACACGACAGAGCGTCAAACTTATGCCTGGTTCACACGACACGATTTTTGCCCTGATTTTCGCTCAGCGACTGGTCGGCGCTAGATTTGGCAGCTCGGGAGCAACTAGGCGTTCGCTCGGGGATCGAAACTCGGCTCTCGATCGATACGTGTGAACTGTTCAACAACTCGAGCTGAGCATCTCAAGAAAAATATCTAGCATCTTAAATATCTGGACCAGGATACAGGGTGAGGGGAAACCCAGGGGAGGAGTGTAAAAACATGGGACAGGGGCATAATATACTGTAGTTTCTATCAGAATACATGAGCACACACAAGCTTTACAGTATCTGTGACTTATTGTCCACGCCAAACCATCATACCCACAATGCATCGCAAAAAAATTTGATTAACCTCCAACTCACTACAGAACCGAACAGACGCCCCCTGCTGGTCGCCCAATCCACTCAGATTCATTTATTGATTTTATGCTGCACATCAGCGCACAAACTTTGATCGCTCGCTACTTGTTGACGTGCATTTTTGGACGTGGTATCATTAAACACCTCGTCACTTCTCGTGTGTGTTTTCGTGACAGACGTAGTTTGGGAGACCAGAGAAGCTCGCCTGCGATTCCTCCTGGTGATATATTGTGTAGTGTGTGACCCCCTATCGCCGAACAGTCGTGTAGTGAGAACTGTACAGCGACCTGACCACTTGGAAAGTCGTGTAGTGTGAACTTGGCATAAAGCTGATCTCATGAGGTTTAGTCCAACTTTTTGGGACAAGACCACAAATTATTTCCTTTAATCTTATAAATAAATACTCCCATCACAAAACTGACTAATTACACTAGTAATGGTTGTGGATTATAAACTGGAACACTTGACCGTACTGTGACAAGTGGGGTGGGGTGTCAGGTCTGAGTTCTTTCGGTGTGGATAACTGGAGATGCAAAACTACCCTTAGTGTGTGTGTGTGTGTGTTTGTGTGTTTGTGTGTGTGTGTGTTTGTGTGTGTGTGTGTTCTGTGATGGTCTGGCAACAGACTGGTTCACTGACTATATATACAGTATATACAGTGTATCACAGAAGTGAGTACACCCCTCACATTTCTGCAGATATTTAAGTATATCTTTTCATGGGACAACACTGACAAAATGACACTTTGACACAATGAAAAGTAGTCTGTGTGCAGCTTATATAACAGTATAAATTTATTCTTCCCTCAAAATAACTCAATATACAGCCATTAATGTCTAAACCACCGGCAACAAAAGTGAGTACACCCCTAAGAGACTACACCCCTAAATGTCCAAATTGAGCACTGCTTGTCATTTTCCCTCCAAAATGTCATGTGATTTGTTAGTGTTACTAGGTCTCAGGTGTGCATAGGGAGCAGGTGTGTTCAATTTAGTAGTACAGCTCTCACTCTCTCTCATACTGGTCACTGAAAGTTTCAACATGGCACCTCATGGCAAAGAACTCTCTGAGGATCTTAAAAGATGAATTGTTGCGCTACATGAAGATGGCCAAGGCTACAAGAAGATTGCCAACACCCTGAAACTGAGCTGCAGCACAGTGGCCAAGATCATCCAGCGTTTTAAAAGAGCAGGGTCCACTCAGAACAGACCTCGCGTTGGTCGTCCAAAGAAGCTGAGTGCACGTGCTCAGCGTCACATCCAACTGCTGTCTTTGAAAGATAGGCGCAGGAGTGCTGTCAGCATTGCTGCAGAGATTGAAAAGGTGGGGGGTCAGCCTGTCAGTGCTCAGACCATACGTCGCACACTACATCAAATTGGTCTGCATGGCTGTCACCCCAGAAGGAAGCCTCTTCTGAAGTCTCTACACAAGAAAGCCCGCAAACAGTTTGCTGAAGACATGTCAACAAAGGACATGGATTACTGGAACCATGTCCTATGGTCTGATGAGACCAAGATTAATTTGTTTGGTTCAGATGGTCTCAAGCATGTGTGGCGGCAATCAGGTGAGGAGTACAAAGATAAGTGTGTCATGCCTACAGTCAAGCATGGTGGTGGGAATGCCATGGTCTGGGGCTGCATGAGTGCAGCAGGTGTTGGGGAGTTACATTTCATTGAGGGACACATGAACTCCAATATGTACTGTGAAATACTGAAGCAGAGCATGATCCCCTCCCTCTGGAAACTGGGTCGCAGGGCAGTGTTCCAGCATGATAATGACCCCAAACACACCTCTAAGACGACCACTGCTTTATTGAAGAGGCTGAGGGTAAAGGTGATGGACTGGCCAAGCATGTCTCCAGACCTAAACCCAATAGAACATCTTTGGGGCATCCTCAAGCGGAAGCTGGAGGAGCGCAAAGTCTCGAATATCCGCCAGCTCCGTGATGTCGTCATGGAGGAGTGGAAAAGCATTCCAGTGGCAACCTGTGAAGCTCTGGTAAACTCCATGCCCAGGAGAGTTAAGGCAGTTCTGGGAAATAATGGTGGCCACACAAAATATTGACACTTCAGGAACTTTCACTAAGGGGTGTACTCACTTTTGTTGCCGGTGGTTTAGACATTAATGGCTGTATATTGAGTTATTTTGAGGGAAGAATAAATTTACACTGTTATATAAGCTGCACACAGACTACTTTTCATTGTGTCAAAGTGTCATTTTGTCAGTGTTGTCCCATGAAAAGATATACTTAAATATCTGCAGAAATGTGAGGGGTGTACTCACTTTTGTGATACACTGTATATATATATATAAATGTTTTGACTTTCCCAAGCTGTTGTGGGGTCAAGTCTAAATTAGGAGGGTCGGACCCCCCTAATGTTCTTAGCCCCTGGAGGTCTAAAGCTCACTTGACTGTGAACAGTACGACCTGCATTTAAGCACCTTTTAACAAACGCCACACGTGTTTATCATGCTTCTAATTATTTATAATAATTATATATAATTATCATAGTTTATGGGTGTATTGATAACACTTAAATGAAATCGAATGTGTGCTTCCACTTTGTGGCAAGACTTTGGGGAAGGCCCTTTCCTGTTCCTGTATACAAAAAGCACAGTCTGGTGTGGAGGAATTCCAGTGACCAGCCCAGAGCCCTGACCAAGCCAGAAGTGCTTATAAACAAGTGCTCTTATGACTGGACGGGCACAAATTCCCACAAACACGTCCCAAAAATTTATTCAAAGCGACTCACAATTATGACTGAACACTGAAGGATAAGGGCCTTGCTCAGGGGTCCAACAGTGGCGACCTGTCGGCAACCTTCTGATGACTAGTCCAGAGATGTACGTGTCCACATACCTTCGCATGAACGAATGACGCTACAAGTCGAGGCCCGGCGGACGGGTGGATGAGGGACCGCTATACCCCACACTTCAGCACGAGGAGGTATCGTATGAAGTATGAATTTTGGGATGCTCAGGAATCCCACAACAAATAGAAGAACTCATGCACGACCTTCAAAGGGGCTCATTACCAGATCTCAGTCAGAAACTCGGCTCCCCGTGTCTCGGATTCACTACATCAAGGGCTTCTTCTGTAATGCCAGCACCATCATGGGCTCGGCTCTAATCTCAGCGTCTAGTAATGTTCCCCGTGGGCTTTATGCGGCTCTTCTTGGAATGTTTACAAGCACCGGTAGATCTACGTGTCAAAAGAACGGAGCCACGGCGCAGGCAGGGTCGATTATTATACATATGTTTTTTTTTTTTAAAGAGCTGGAAGGTGAAGTCCAAGCCGCTGACATCACCGTACACGCCGTCGCCCTCGATCGTCTTGGGTAATCACGACTCTTGACTCTTGAGGAGCGCGTTTCGCAACGCCCGTCTTTACCCCCGCACGTCTCGGGTGCCGGTGCAAGTCCCAACCGGACGGGAAGAAACTAAACTGCGACTGACGGGATCACGTGTGGGTTGATTTATGGACAGGCACAAATACAGACAAACACACTCGACTGTGTCTGATCACCGCCTCCATCCTCCCATTACCTTTCAGCCAGGAATGAGACCTGTTATCCCTGTCGTAATCAGGAGCGGTTAATAGCACACGGCTCATTTATTAGCTTAAGAGAACATAGCAGCCGTCATCGAGGCAAAACGTTCAGTTCAGGATTACAGGGACGTTCAGGAGGAACTCGCCCAGAGCTTCACACGTCCAAATGTGAAGCTGGAAGAGGCAAAATACATGAAGCCACGGCAGCGTTTGAAGCTACAGGTTAAACGATTAACCACAAATCAGGTCCTGAACGTAGTTACAGTGCCTTGCAAAAGTATTCAGCCCCCTTGAACTTTTCAACCTTTTGCCACATTTCAGGCTTTAAACATAAAGATATGAAATTGTAATTTTTTGTGAAGAATCAACAACAAGCGGGACACAATGGTGAAGTGGAACGAAATTTATTGGATATTTTAAACTTTTTTTAGAAATAAAAAACTGAAAAGTGGGGCGTGCAATATTATTCAGCCCCCTTGCGTTAATACTTTGTAGCGCCACCTTTTGCTGCGATTACAGCTGCAAGTCGCTTGGGATGTGTCTCTATCAGTTTTGCACATCGAGAGACAGAAATTTTTGCCCATTCTTCCTTGCAAAACAGCTCGAGCTCAGTGAGGTTGGATGGAGAGCGTTTGTGAACAGCAGTTTTTAGCTCTTTCCACAGATTCTCGATGGGATTCAGGTCTGGACTTTGACTTGGCCATTTTCACCTGGATAAGTTTATTTGTGAACCATTCCATTGTAGATTTTGCTTTATGTTTTGGATCATTGTCTTGTTGGAAGATAAATCACCGTCCCAGTCTCAGGTCTTTTGCAGACTGCAACAGGTTTTCTTCCAGAATGGTCCTGTATTTGGCTCCATCCATCTTCCCATCAATTTTAACCATCTTCCCTGTCCCTGCTGAAGAAAAGCAGGCCCAAACCATGATGCTGCCACCACCATGTTTGACAGTGGGGATGGTGTGTTCAGGGTGATGAGCTGTGTTGCTTTTATGCCAAACATAACGTTTTGCGTTGTGGCCAAAAAGTTCGATTTTGGTTTCATCTGACCAGAGCACCTTCTTCCACATGCTTGGTGTGTCTCCCAGGTGACTTTTTATAGATATCTTTGAGAAATGGCTTTCTTCTTGCCACTCTTCCATAAAGGCCAGATTTGTGCAGTGTACGACTGATTGTTGTCCTATGGACAGAGTCTCCCACCTCAGCTGTAGATCTCTGCAGTTCATTCAGAGTGATCATGGGCCTCTTGGCTGCATCTCTGATCAGTCTTCTCCTTGTTTGAGCTGAAAGTTTAGAGGGACGGCCGGGTCTTGGTAGATTTGCAGTGGTCTGATACTCCCTTCATTTCAATATGATCGCTTGCACAGTGCTCCTTGAGATGTTTAAAGCTTGGGAAATCTTTTTGTATCCAAATTCGGCTTTAAACTTCTCCACAACAGTATCTCGGACCTGCCTGGTGTGTTTCTTGGTCTTCATGATGCTCTCTGCGCTTTAAACAGAACTCTGAGACTATCACAGAGCAGGCGCATTCATACGGAGACTTGATTACACACAGGTGGATTCTATTTATCACCATCAGTCATTTAGGTCAACATTGGATCATTCAGAGATCCTCACTGAACTTCTGGAGTGAGTTTGCTGCACTGAAAGTAAAGGGGCTGAATAATATTGCACGCCCCACTTTTCAGGTTTTTATTTCTAAAAAAAGTTTAAAATATCCAATAAATTTCGTTCCACTTCACAATTGTGTCGCACTTGTTATTGATTCTTCACAAAAAATTACAATTTCATATCTTTATGTTTAAAGCCTGAAATGTAGCAAAAGGTTGAAAAGTTCAAGGGGGCTGAATACTTTTGCAAGGCACTGTATAAGGCCGCGGTGCTCCTAACTCGGGTCTCAAATCAATACCTGAGACTAACACTGGAGTCACATAAAAATACTTAAAAAATAAATGTAAAGACTTGCAGCACAATGTAGCGTGACGTATGTCTGATTTCCCAACTTCATGTCCATTTATTTATATAGACGTAGGTATTTATATTTTCCTGTGTTTTACTATGTTGTTTATGTTTAATGTTATACACAATCAGCCATAACATTAAAACCACCTCCTTGTTTCTACACTCGCTGTCCATGTTATCAGCTCTACTTACCATATAGAAGCACTTTGTAGTTCTACAATTACTGACTGTAGTCCATCTGTTTCTCTACATGCTTTGTTAGCCCCCTTTCATGCTGTCCTTCAATGGTCAGGACCCCCACAGGACCACCACAGAGCAGGTATTATTTAGGTGGTGGATGATTCTCAGCACTGCAGTGACACTGACATGGTGGTGGTGTGTTAGTGCGTGTTGTGCTGGTATGAGTGGATCAGACACAGCAGTGCTGCTGGAGTTTTTAAACACCTCACTGTCACTGCTGGACTGAGAATCGTCCACCAACCAAAAACATCCAGCCAACAGCGCCCCGTGGGCAACGCCCTGTGACCACTGATGAAGGTCTAGAAGATGAGCGACTCAAACAGCAGCAATAGATGAGCGATCGTCTCTGACTTTACATCTACAAGGTGGACCGACTAGGTAGGAGTGTCTAATAGAGTGGACAGTGAGTGGACACGGTATTTAAAAACTCCAGCAGCGCTGCTGTGTCTGATCCACTCATACCAGCATAACACACACTAACACGCCACCACCATGTCAGTGTCACCTCAGTGCTGAGAATCATCCACCACCTAAATAATACCTGCTCTGTGGTGGTCCTGTGGGGGTCCTGACCATTGAAGAACAGCATGAAAGGGGGGTAACAAAGCATGCAGAGAAACAGATGGACTACAGTCAGTAATTGTAGAACTATAAAGTGCTTCTATAAGTGGAGCTGATAAAATTGACAGTGAGTGTAGAAACAAGGAGGTGGTTTTAATGTTATGGCTGATCTGTGTGTGTGTATATATATATATATATATATATATATTTATACTGTGTTATTTATAATTAGTGAATTAGTTTATAGTTCATCAGTAGAAGTGAAATTTGGGCGCTGGAGGGCTGGATTGTTTTGACCAGACTAGCAGTCGCTGTCTCGTGTTGTTCTGGTACATTTTAAAGCATTTTAATCAACAAAGGTTTTCTAAGAAATGGAATCCAGTGGTTACCGCCAGCGTCTTCGTTTTAAAAGTGCTAGACCATGTGTTCCAGTACAGTTTCATTAGTTTATAGACACACTGAGACTCACCTACACCTCAGGTCAGTTTAGAGTAGCCACTCCACCTTCTGCATCTTACTGGGAGGTGAGAGAAACCTAAAGTACCTGGAGGAATCCTGTGTGATTATAGGAAGCGGACTCACAACGAGTAGGCGAGTACTGACCCCAGACCCCAGGACCCACGATGCTACCAGCTGTGCCACCGTGCCACTCAGTTCCAGGTCAGAGTAACATAAACACTGATCTTTGTCTGCACCAGCAGTGGAGCGTCTCTGTTACAGAACACACGGGTGTAAGTGTATAATTATATCTCCTTCATCTCTTTACTACACAGAGGATCTCCAGCACACGCTCGTCAAACACAACCACCACAACAGTGGCTCCACAGATAACACGCTGCTGAAGAGCTTTAGGGTAATGCTACGTGTTCATCCCCTCTCAACACTGGCGGTAAGACTTTCACAGGAAAAAAAAACAAGCAAAGGCTCCGATATACAACCTCATATTAGAAAAAGTTGGGACTGTATGGAAAATCTAAATAAAAAACAGTGTTTTTTTAATTTACTTTGACTTTTATTTGATTGCAGATCAAATTAACTCAAAATATTTCATGTTCTGTCTGGTCAGCTTCATTTTATTTATTAATAAACAGGCCTGAAATACATTCCAAAAAAAGTTGGAACAGGGGCAATTTAGGGCTAGTAATGAGGTGAAAACACTAAATAATGATGTGATTCCAAACAGGTGATTGTGATCATGGTTTTGGTACAAAAGCAGCATCCAGGAAAGGTTGAGAGTCTCTGATGAGTAAAGATGATCAGAGGATCCAGTTTGTCCACAAATGTGTGAGAAAATGATTAAAATGTTTAAAAACAATGAACCTCAAAGAAAGATTGGAAGGGATTTGCATGTTCTCCCTCTACGGTGCAGAATATCATTAAACCATTCAAGGAATCGGGAGGAATTTCAGTGTGTAAAGGCTAAGGGTGCAAGCTTAATCTGAACGCTCGTGATCTTCCATCCCTCAGACGGCGCCGCATCAAGAACCTCCACTCAACACTAGCTGATATAACCACATGGGTGAGGGATTAGTTTATCAAACCTTTATCAAGCTCTACAATACAGAGTTACTGCACACATGATACTTAAAGCTTTACTGTGCAAAAAAGAAGCCTTATGTTAACCATGTCCAGGAGCGGCGTCGACTTCTCTAGGCTCTGAGGCATCCGGGATGGACCATCACACTCTGGAAACATATATTGTGGTTGGATGAATCAATATTCCAGAACCTTTTTTTGGAACAACTGGAGGCTGTGCTCTGGACCAAAAAGGAATGGACCATCCGCTGTTACCACTGTTATCGGTAACAGGTCCAAAAGCCAGGGTCTGTCATGGTGTAGGGATGTGTCAGTGCACTTGGCTTCTGTGATGGCAGCATTAAAAGAAAATTACATTGAGATTTTAAAGCAACAAACACGACTCCAAGGCGTCTTTTCCAGGGACACAATACAGAACCAGAACCAGTAGGTACCACCTACTGATAATCTTACAGTACCTAATCTTAATAATAATCTTACATACCTGCACCACACATTCATTTACTAAAAGTCAAGTGGTGTTGAGTGTTTATTTAACAATAAATGGAGCATTAATAATAATCATTAACTTTATTACTGGGTTTTTATCTGACTGTGTGTTTGGTGCTGATGATTCACTCAGTAATGCTGAGCAGCTCCTCACGTCTGTAAAGCTTTTTCAGTTTAGCTTTTAACCAGCGCTCCACCCAGCCGCCATTCAGCTCTCTGTTATCCTGAAGAGAGAAGGGTTACGTCCCACCGGTGTTACCGTTCAGCCCTGCTCTCTGTTATCCTGAAGAGAGGAGGGTTAAGTCCCACCGGTGTTACCGTTCAGCCCTGCTCTCTGTTATCCTGAAGAGAGGAGGGTTACGTCCCACCGGTGTTACCGTTCAGCCCTGCTCTCTGTTATCCTGAAGAGAGGAGGGTTAAGTCCCTACTGTGAGTCCCGAAAGTAAAAAACACTCGGGATGGAGTGAAGAGGCCAAGAGTGGCTCAGTGGTTAAAGGTCTGAACTTTTAATCAGTAGGTTGTAAGCTTTACCAAGCTGCCGCCATTGGAGAACATTCATTGATGGGGGTCTTATGTTTTCTTTTTGGGGTCTGATTTCCTTCTTTTTGGGGTCTGATGTTCTCCTTTATTTTGGGGTCTGATTTCCTTCTTTTTGGGGTCTGATGTTCTCCTTTATTTTGGGGTCTGATTTCCTTCTTTTTGGGGTCTGATGTTCTCCTTTATTTTGGGGTCTGATGTTCTCCTTTATTTTGGGGTCTGATGTTCTCCTTTATTTCGGGGTCTAATGTTCTCCTTTATTTTGAGGTCTGAACTTCTCCTTTATTTTGGGGTCTGATGTTCTCCTTTATTTTGGGGTCTAATGTTCTCCTTTATTTTGAGGTCTGAACTTCTCCTTTATTTTGGGGTCTGATGTTCTCCTTTATTTCGGGGTCTAATGTTCTCCTTTATTTTGAGGTCTGAAGTTCTCCTTTATTTTGGGGTCTGATGTTCTCCTTTATTTTGGGGTCTGATGTTCTCCTTTATTTTGAGGTCTGAAGTTCTCCTTTTTTTGGCGGGTCTGATGTTCTCCTTTATTTCGGGGTCTAATGTTCTCCTTTATTTTGAGGTCTGAAGTTCTCCTTTATTTTGGGGTCTGATGTTCTCCTTTATTTTGGGGTCTGGTGTTCTCCTTTATTTTGAGGTCTGAAGTTCTCCTTTTTTTGGGGGGTCTGATGTTCTCCTTTATTTTGAGGTCTGAAGTTCTCCTTTTTTTGGCGGGTCTGATGTTCTCCTTTATTTCGGGGTCTAATGTTCTCCTTTATTTTGAGGTCTGAAGTTCTCCTTTATTTTGGGGTCTGATGTTCTCCTTTATTTTGGGGTCTGATGTTCTCCTTTATTTTGAGGTCCGAAGTTCTCCTTTTTTTGGGGGGTCTGATGTTATCCTTTTCGAGGTCTGAATTTCTCCTTTATTTTGGGGGTCTGATGCCCTCCTTTTGTGATCTGATGTCCTTCTCTTTGGGGTCTGATGTTCTCCTATTTGAGGTCTGATGCTCTCATTTTTGGGGTCTCTTTTTGGGGGTCTTATGTTCTTCTATTTGGGATCTGATGTTCTCCTTTTTGGGGTCTGATTTCCTTGTTTTTGGGGTCTGATTTCCTTGTTTTTGGGGTGATGGAACTGGCCACCCATGCAGAACCTCTGCTTAAAAAAAGAGACTGGGATTGAAACACGAGCCTCTGGTTAAATCTAACGTTCTGTTAGCAACAGCAGCTCTGTGAATGCAAACGTCTCTAACAGGGAGCGTTAGCATTGTGCTAATGCGCTGGCTGGCTCACTGTGACATTTTGTGGCTCAGTGTTGGAGTTGTTGTAGCAACAGACCATTGAGGATTGAATAAAGTGGACGTTTGCTTTATCTATTAGCCAAGAAGTGTCTCAACTGGCCCCCAACTGCTCCCCATTCCTCCATCCTGCACTTCAGGACATCAGACCCCAAAAAGAAGGACATCAGATCCCAATAAGAAGAACATCAGACCCCAATAAGAAGGACATCAGACCCCAATAAGAAGGACATCAGACCCCAATAAGAAGGACATCAGACCCCAATAAGAAGGACATCAGACCCCAATAAGAAGGACATCAGATCCCAATAAGAAGGACATCAGACCCCAAAAAGAAGGACATCAGACCTCAATAAGAAGGACATCAGATCCCAATAAGAAGAACATCAGACCCCAATAAGAAGGACATCAGACCCCAATAAGAAGGACATCAGATCCCAATAAGAAGGACATCAGACCCCAAAAAGAAGGACATCAGACCCCAATAAGAAGAACATCTGACCCCAAAAAGTAGGCTGTATAACCTCAATAAATAACCACGATTACTTTGTGATTTATTTCCTTTATAATAAATAACACACAGTGAGTCGATGGAGCGCATTAGCTTGATTTTAATGACACTAACACCTGCAGGTACGACAGTGTGAAGGTTAGCGCACCCCCGCGGCCGTGTCGCGAACGGGCCGAGAGGTGACGCAGTATAAATAACAAACGTTCATATAAAAATACTCTCTCACAAAATATACTCTCACCGAACGGTCTCCAGTGTAAATCTGTCTGGTTCCATCACAGTTCCAGTTCAGCTCCAGTCCCAGCGTAACGTGACTCTCCAGACTAGCAGCAAACGAATAAAGGGTGGGGGGGTCGCGGAAGACGTGAGAATCGCTACACGCGGCGCTAATTCAGTACATTTCTATTCGTAGTTCAGTAGGAAGGTTCCAGTTTGAGACGAGCAAGCCGCCGCTGTTAGCTGCACTGCATGGTCAAAAGTATTCGGACGTCTGTGTGATGGGCTTCTTCGACTGTGGGAACTCATGCCCATTTTGTGCCCAGGGCTCTGTGCAGAACACTGGAGTGGAACAGGAAAGAGCCTTCCCTAAACTCACTCACTCACCTACTTAACCGCTTATCCAGTTAGGGTCACGGGAGGGTGCTGGAGACTATCCCAGCTTTTCAATGGGCGCAAGGCACACAGTAACACCCTGGACCGGGCGCAAGTCCATCGCAGAGCAAACACACATACACACACACACACACACACACACACACACATTCACCTATAGGGCAATTCAGTGTCTCCAATTAACCTGACTGCATGTTTTTGGACTGTGGGAGGAAACCGGAGCGCCCGGAGGAAACCCACACAGACACAGGGAGAACATGCAAACTCCACACAGAAAGGACCCGGGCCGCCCCGCCTGGGGATCGAACCCAGGACCTTCTTGCTGTAAGGCGACAGTGCTACCCAAAATCTGAAGCATATACTTTCCTTTATACTGTATAACTGATTTATTAGACAGGGTGTCCCAATACTTTTGCCCATACAGTGTGTCTCTGTTACACAGTAGGCGGCCTCATAAATAAATAAAAAACATCAGTATTTGCATGATTGCACGTCCACCAGTAAAGACGTACCGCTAACAGGGCGTCAGGGTGCACACACTGATCACGATCGGCTTCTCCACGTTTCTCGAGGGCAGAGAAAAGTCAAAAAGCTTCGGCACATTTCGGACGGCTCCAGACACGCCCGACGCCGCGGACGCCGCCGGCGTAATGAAGTCAGAGGAACCCGATGGAGCCTGACGCAACTCAGGATTTCTAAAAGGAAGTCCGGTGGAGTCCGGCCTCTCTGTCCAGTGGTAATCCTCGAATCTGGTTCTAATGTGCAAAAATAAAACAGCAGGGTCGCCCGACAGGTCCTCGGGGTGGTGCCGCCCGAGCCTCACTTGCAGGTGAAGACCTCTGTCCTCTCGGTGCATGTGTTGCACTTGACGTAGCAGCACCAGAGGAACTTGCAGTTGCACTGCCACACCCGCGAGTACTGGTGCGTGTTGTAGCCCCGCCCGCAGCACATCAGGTCGCAGCCGTTGGGGTGGTGCGTTAGCGTCTTGTTGCACACGCGCCCGTGGGTGCCCACGCTGCCGGTCACCGGGTCGGGCTCGCAGTAGCTGGGCGACTTCTCGATGTACACCAGGTCCGTGTCCATGGGCTTGCGGTAGGAGAACGGCTTCTTGATCTTGAGGAACGTCGGACGCTTGTTGCGGGTGGCCTTGACCGGCTCCACCTGCACGGCCTGGCTGTACTGATCCTTCAGGATGTAGCCCAGCTCGCGGAACTTGGGCAGGGTCGTCCAGCACGTCTTGGTGGTGCAGGAGCCCGACACGCCGTGGCACTTGCATTCCAGACGCATGTTACGCTCCAGGAGCTGATGGGGAGGAGAAGAGAACCAAAATTAGGACCAAAAACAAGCACAGTTACACAAGTCAGCACAACTGACGGTTACAGACTAAACTTCACGTGAAATGTGGTGGTGGTAGCACCATGCTGTGAGGATCAGGGGCTGCGCAGGATTGATGGAAAAATAATAGCGCACAGCACAAAGACTCCTCAGATCTGTTGAACGTTTGGGTCAAGACTTCAAAACTGCTGTTCCAGCACTGCTTCCCCCCAATTTCCTCCCAGTTTAATCATATCCAATTCCCCAGTCCTGACCGAGGAGGGTCGTGACTAACACACGCAGTCTGATTTATTTGCTTTATGTTCCTTAATGGCAGAAACTCTCGTTCTGTCTAATCAGACTAAACTTCATATGAAATGTAGGTGAGTGGATCAGACACAGCAGCGCTGCTGGAGTTTTTAAACACCTCACTGTCACTGCTGGACTAAGAGTCATCCACCAACCAAAAATATCCAGCCAACAGCGCCCCGTGGGCAGCGTCCTGTGACCACTGATGAAGGTCTAGAAGATGAGCGACTCAAACAGCAGCAATAGATGAGCGATCGTCTCTGACTTTACATCTACAAGGTGGACCGACTAGGTAGGAGTGTCTAATAGAGTGGACAGTGAGTGGACACGGTATTTTAAAACTCCAGCAGCGCTGCTGTGTCTGATCCACTCATACCAGCACAACACACACTAACACACCACCACCATGTCAGTGTCACTGCAGTGCTGAGAATCATCCACCACTTAATAATACCTGCTCTGTGGGGGTCCTGACCATTGAAGAACAGGGTGAAAGGAGCTAACAAAGCATGTAGAAAAACAGATGGACTGCAGTCAGTAATTGTAGAACTACAAAGTGCTTCTATATGGTAAGTGGAGCTGATAAAATGGACAGTGAGTGTAGAAACAAGGAGGTGGTCATAATGTTATGCCTGATCGGTGTGTGTGTGTGTCTGATGCGCTTGGCAGCCCCCTGAACTGAAATGTGATGAGTGAGCACAGTGTGCAGTAGAGTAACTGTGTATTGTGTTCACGCCGGGGCTCGGATCAGGTTTCGGGTCGTGGTGTGTGAACGAGCTAAAAGAACGTCGGACTGAAAGTGTGTTCTGATCAGACCAAGCTTCATGTGAAATGTGGTGGTGGTAGCACCATGCTGTGGGGACCAGGATCTGGATCTTCTCTAACAATGGTTGGGGTCGTCAGATCTGTTGAACGTTTGGGTCAAGACTTTAAGACTGATGTACCACTGCTTCCCACCAATTTTCCTCCCAAATTTAGACATATCTGATTCCCCAGTTGTATCTCCACTAATGACTGAGGAGAGCCGTGACTAACACGCCCTTTCCGACACGTGTGCAGTACAGAGCACTTCTCTTCACCTGCATAAGGAGGGTTCATATGGAGATCAGTATTGCGCACGGAGAGTCACACACTGATCCTTATTAATACGGACTCTCCGTGCGTGATACTGATCTCCATATGAACCCTTCCTGAGGTCGGGCACTAGGACTTAAATAGTACACGACTTAAAGTACATGACTGTTGGACTCTTAAGTGGTAGAGGATTAAAAGGTTTATTCTAAGGGGGTAAACAGTTTAGGGAAGGCCCCTCTCCGTGTCCCGGAAGGAAAGTTCTCACTGAGCAGTCCTATTAAAGTCCTAGTGCCTGACCTCAGGAAGGGTTCATATGGAGATCAGTATCGCGCATGGAGAGTCACACACTGATCCTTATTATCTCCCGTCTAAGAGGTCGTGATTGGAGCAGGTATGAGGAACCTGTTCGACCCTCCCTCCCTCAGACCAGCCGATTGTCATTCACGTATTCACTCAGTCTTCGCTAAGTCAAGACGGGTGTTTTTGTTTGTTTTTGGGGTAAGAATACGGTGCGACTCGTAGCTTGTGTCTGTATTTTTAAGCGAATCGTCCCACGGCTCCGACCCCGAAATGTCACCCTAAAAGACGAGCTTAGCATTTCAAACCGCATTGTTAGCCTCGCACAAAGTTCCTCTTCTTCCCCCCCGCGCCCCATCAATCAGCGTGACCTTTCCGGAGCCGCTTATCCGTTAAAGCCGGTGGCTAAAAGTACCGGCGACTTTTGTTAGCTCGTGTTTAACGGCGGGCGACGGCGGCCAAAATCTTCCCCCGGTGTCATTACCTCAGCCGGCTCCACACAGAGCGTCCATTTAGCAGCCCGGACACAAAACCCGCCGGCTGAAAGGACCTGGACGCGCACTCGGGCCGCTAAGAGGCGATTCAGCCATTCAGAGGAGACGCTCATGAGCCAAGAGGCAGAAATCAGCCGCCGTGAAGCGGTCACACGGTGTCACGGCGGGAGGGTGAGCGGACGAGGCGCCGCTTCTCTTCCCCGTCATTAAATCCAACCAGGAGAGGAAGGTAAAAAATGCAGGAAGCCTCGTAGGAGTCAGAATGTTTAATGTCACTTTTAAGCGTGCCAAAAGTATGTGGACGCTCTTTCTAGTTTTTTTAGCGGGTCAGACTAAGCTTCATGTGAAATATAGTGGTGGTAGCACCATGCTGTGTGGAACAGAGGCAGGCTCTTCTTTAATGGATCAGTCCACATATCTTCCAGAACTGGTCATATCCGATTCCCCAGCTGTATCTCCTCTTCGAGTGCTGACCGAGGAGACAGTACCAGTACAGACCGCTTCTTTTCACCTGCACCAGGCTGTATATGGAGATCCGTATCACGCACGGAGAGTCACGCACTGATCTTCATTATCCCCGATCGATCAGCCAGTAGAGGGCGTAACGGCAGCATCGATCAGGTGGAAATGTTGCCCATCATTCCCCTCCACGGCGAGGGAGCCACCTTGTGCTCCAGCCCAACGTTCCCAGAGTTCCTCTCCCTTCCCTAACAGTCTCTCAATCACTCTTTATTTGAATGTTTGTGGATGACCTGACCATGAGCTTGTTGGGCATCTCATTCAAAAAAAAGTTTAATGTGAAATGTGGTGGTGGTAGCAACATGCTGTGGGGACCAGGATCTGGATCTTCTCTAACAATGGTTGGGGTCATCAGATCTGTTAAACGTTTGGGTCAAGACTTCAAGACTGCTGTACCACTGCTTCCCTCCAATTTTCCTCCCAAATTTAGTCGTATCCGATTCCCCAGTTGTATCCCCACTCCTGACTGAGACACTCGGAAATTTGTGTTCGGTTAAAAAACCTTCAAGTTACCCTGAGCAGTACCAGGTATTAAAAGGTGTAAAGTACACGACTGTTGGACTCTGAAGCAGGATTAAAAGGTTTACTCTAATGAGGTTTAAGTCGTAGTGCCCGACCTCAGGAGCGCTCGTGTGGCAGAAGTCCCTGCAGTCATGGTTTCTCTGCAGGAGACTCGACCCCGAACAAACGATCCAGATACGCTTGGCGGCACATCGCGGGTTCATTCGGGACGTGACAAAAAGCTTTTATTGCAAAGCGTTCACCCCTCGAGATATCGACTGGCACCGGATCAAAGCCGGGCGGGGCTGAGGGCGCGAGGCACTTTCACATGCAGGTGAAAGTGAAAAAGCCATAAAGGAGCGACTAAGAGGTCGATTAAACGAGGGCGGGGCAGCACGGAGATGAAACGTTACTGTTCTTCCCCATTAGATGGAGAGATGAAGCTCTATAGGGGATGACGGTACGAGTCAGCGCTCTG
The DNA here is from genome assembly GCF_030014385.1 of Trichomycterus rosablanca. Lineage (NCBI taxonomy): Eukaryota > Metazoa > Chordata > Actinopteri > Siluriformes > Trichomycteridae > Trichomycterus > Trichomycterus rosablanca. Next base: position 1,489,849 of record NC_086006.1, on the reverse strand, counting down.
TAAACCGAGCAGAACGGGGGTAAGTAGGGGGTGAATAAGGGGGGGGGGGCACTTTTGTATAGATCCTCTGATCTGGGCTGTAATCAAACTCTGCCACTTAAACCGCTCTCAGCCCTAAAAGCTTTTGATTATTGAGCTCCGGTGCCAGGCTGTTGGCGAGAGTGTACCGGGATGCCCAGCGCATCAACTCCGCTTCGGTCCGCAGGTTCTTTCTGAACCGTACGGTGTGTCCGGGTCAGATCCAGGTCAACGTTTGAATCTGATCTGATAGCTACGTCCACTTGGTGGTCAGTCCAGTCCTTTACTGGTTTGTGTCAGTTTGGTCATTGACCTGTGGTCACGTATAACATTAATCTAATCACCCACCTCTTTATTTATTTATTTGTAAATATGCCAACCTGATGTGCCAACGTGTTCTTGTACACGTCCTGGTCCAGTTCTTGGACTCTTGGGAACTGACCCTGACCCTCTCTCGTCTCTATTGCCACACCCACTCCCAACTGAAAAGGGCAGAGGCTGTCACGCCCTCTCTGAGACATTTGTACCCTCCGATCGCTTTTCACCTGCCAGGGGGCGGAGTCTCACAGAGCGCAGAATTGTGTAGTGACAGACCGGTCAGCAGAGGGCGCACTTTCACTACTGTCATCCCCTCCCAGTACAGACTGGTCAGCAGAGGGCGCACTTTCACTACTGTCGTCCCCTCCCAGTACAGACCGGTCAGCAGAGGGCACACTTTCACTACTGTCATCCCCTCCCAGTACAGACCGGTCAGCAGAGGGCGCACTTTCACCACTGTCATCCCCTCCCAGTACAGACTGGTCAGCAGAGGGCGCACTTTCACTACTGTTGTACCTCCCACTACAGACCGGTCAGCAGAGGGCGCACTTTCACTACTGTCGTCCCCTCCCAGTACAGACCGGTCAGCAGAGGGCGCACTTTCACTACTGTTGTACCTCCCACTACAGACCGGTCAGCAAAGGGCGCACTTTCACCACTGTCATCCCTCCCACTACAGTCGATCGTGTGTCTGTGCAGGAGCCCGGCCGGCTGAACTCCCTGCTAATATTCAGTGCTCACACACCGCCGATGTTTCACCATGCCGTACGTACCTTCCGTCCCACCTCGTTGTTGTGGAGGTTCATGAGCGTCCGTGCACTCTGTTTGATCTCCCGCGCGTCCATGAAGACCTTGGAGAAGCCGAGACCGTACCGGATGTCCGCCGAGCAGCCGCCCCACTTCCACCCGTCCGCCCGGCCGTGGAAGCCCTGCTTCTCCTTGTCGCAGCTGCACTCGCTCAGGTTGCCCCGGGTGCAGGCCGCAGTCACGGCGTGGGCCACGCCCGCCGCGATGATGGCATAGGTGAAGGCGGCTTCCTTACTGCCTGAAACAGCAAAGAAAATGTAGATTAACATCCGAGCACATCGGTCACAAAAACAGAAGAACGCAAACTGTAGATCTTTCAGCATGGCATCGCAGCGTGCCACCTTCCAACAAGTCTGATTATTACATTGCCACTCATGCCAACACTTACAGCTGGTTTCTATTGCTGAGCAGATGCACCCAAGCCAAAGATCACCATGCACAATGCCAAGCAGCACCAACATTCCCTTTGGCAGTTGTAGCCTAGTGGTTAAGGTGCTGGACTAACAATCGAAAGGCTACTGGTTCAAGCCCTACCATGGCCATTTTACCACTGTTGGACCCTTGAGCAAGGCCCTTAACTCTCAATTGCTTAGACTGTATACGGTGGATAAAAGCGTCTGCTAAAGCCCGTTCAACACGTGCATACTGACAGCTGTGAAGTGTGGTGGAGGTAAAAAAACAAGTTTCTATTTTCTTTTCTGTTTGGTCAAGACAAAAAAAAGTGTAGAAAATAACTGACCTGAACGGAGCCCTAAAAACAACCCCGTCCAGCATATTTGGGATTAATCGGAATGCCGACTATGAACCAGGCCTTATTGCGCAACATTAAGCCAAACTCAGCGACGCTCTGGTGGATAAACGGAAGTGAATCCCTGTGGTCATGTTTCGAAATCTGAAGAGTGAAGCAAAGGCGCGATGAAGCTTCTGATTGGGCAATCGTGGCACATCTTTATGGTTTGACCACCCGCTTTATCCCCTTCAGGGTCACAGTGGGTCCAGTTTATTGAATCACTGGGCGCAATGCAGGACACACCCCGATCTATATGTAGACTGAGGATTCAAACCCTGGATCTGGGCGTTAGTGGGCGTAGCGTCACCCCAGCGCTCAGAGACAAGATCAGACAAAACTGAATGACCGGGCAGGAGCGAAACGTTATCGATCCACGGATGTCGGAGATTAAACGTCTACATCCTGCAGTTATCAGCTGTCGTCCTCCTGATCAATCATTTACACACCGCTGATTGTTTGCAGAATCGGCGTCTAGATACCAGCTAACTCAGATACGCCGTAATAGCTAACACGCACCGCGGTGCAAGCCGTAAATTATGCCACGCTCAGAAAACGGGAGCCAGGGTGAGTCCAAATCAACTCGAGGCCACAAACCACAGATGATTTTAATACAGATGATTAAATGGTCACGTCACAACAGGAACGCGAAGTACCAGGTCAAAGCGCCCATGCTGACTCCTGTCCGCCGTCAGGAACACTTACAGTAGGCACGCGGGCATCGCAACTGGACCTCTGGTCCAACTGGATCAACTGGTCAGATGAATCCCGTTTTCTTCATGATTGTGTGGACAACAGGGCACGTGTGTATTGCTTATCCATATCAGAGGATAAACGAAACCAGAATGCACCGAGGGTCCAGGGCTCAGCGTACAGGGTGGGTCACAATGTTTTGCGGCTGTGACAAAGTGGTGGTCATAATGTTTTGGCTCAAGCAGTGTGTAGTTTATGGATTTATTCATTTATTCATTGGTGGTTTTGGCTGTTGCCTCATGTTCTTTGAATATGTTGATTTCCTGTCACCTCATATTTATACCCCAGTGGAACAGGAAGTCCTCAGTGGAGGGAATAGGGAGGAGGTTGGTGCGAGGATCCATTAAGGATGGAAGAAGGGAATGATGACCTATACAGGCAGTCAATTAGGACTTGGGAGAAGATTTAGTCGTGTCCTCTTCTCCCAAACCTTAGATATTCCATTTATTAGACTTTCATTAATTAGGTCGAGTCCCACCGCTGCCAGGTCAAGCTCTTGGCGTTTAATTGTCCGGATTGTATTCGGCTACAGTTAGAAGCTACGTAAGGCCCTAAAAACAACCCCACCCAGCATATTTGGGATGGATCGGAATGCAGACTGTGAGCCAGACCTTATCCTGCACAACATTAAGCCAAACTCAGTGACGCTCTGGTGGCTAAACGGAAGTGAATCCCTGTGGTCATGTTTGGAAATCTGATTGGTTAATCGTGGCACATCTTTTACTGATGCATCATTAACATTTTTGGTTTTACCACTGCAGTGGGTCCTGTTTACCAGGGATCACTGGGCACAATGCAGTAACACACATATATCAAACTATATGTAGACGCTCTACTAGCCGAGAGCACTGCTGAGGGTTCAAACACTCGGGGTCAAGATCAGGTAGCAACCGCTAAATGCTAAAAAGTCCAAATGAAACAAGAACTTAGACTTTTTGGTTCGTATAATTTTGGCTGTATAATCATCAAACGTAGACACGAGTGTCTCTTCTCACGGAACAAACCAGCCTCGATTAGCGGAGACTCGCCCTCGCCGGGTGGCGTTGCAGGGGCGGCGGGCGCGTGTTTATTTACACGCTTCGCTCCTTTAATTGCTATTATTGAAGGAAAAGGGATTTTCTCGCTCCTGCGCGAGCAAAGGCTTTAATCACTGCAAATAAGAGAAATCCTGGCGTACAGGAAGCCACACATGTGCAACAGCACGTAGCGAAGGCAAACACGCGGCGTGCTCCGGCTCGACGGCTCCTATCAACCCCGACACGGCCGGGGGGCGGCGCCGTAATATTCATTTACAAAACCGACAAGATCTCGCCTGCTCCTCCAGATACCTGCATGACCCGAGGGTAGCGAACAGGCTGGCCTCATCCGCCAGACATCTCAGGCATGTGGGGCAGGTAGACTCGGCTCAACTGCTCATTTATTTATTTACTTTTTCACTTATTTATTTATTTATTTATTTATTTATTTATTTATTTATTTACTTACTTACTAACTTCATTATTTACTTATTATTTATTTATTTATTTATTATTTATTTACTTATTATTTATTTACTTATTTATTTATTTACTTATTTATTTACTTATTTATTTATTTACTTATTTATTTACTTACTTACTTATTTACTTACTTATTTACTTTTTCACGTATTTACTTATTTATTTATGTATTTATTTACTTATTTATTTACTTATTTATTTATTTATATACTTATTTATTTATTTACTTATTTATTTATTTTTTCCCAATCTAGTCGTATCGAAATATTGCACATATTCCACTGCTGACCGAGGAGGGTCGTGACTAACACACGCCATCTCTGACACACGGACGGGTTCATACGGAGACCCGTATCGTGCACTGAGAGACACACACTGATCTCCGTTAGTGCCATCGATCAGCCAGCAGAGGGCGTAACTGCAGCAGTTATGGGGAGTCCTTCCCACCCTCGGACGAGCCAATCGTTTTCTGTATAGATGCTTGCAGTTAGAGTTCTAATTCATCCCAAAGTATGAAGTCAAGTGTGCCTTTCAATGTCTAGGCTGTTTCTACCATCCCCTGGATATCAGGCACTCATGTCCGTGCAGGCGCCCGACTGGTAGTTAGTTCTCGTCCACACAGCGGATCTGGGTTCTGCACCAGTGTAATCACAGTCGCTCGGCTCTACAGACCAGATTCCCTCCCAGTCCTGAACAACCAGAGCATTTCTCTGCTCCCAACACCTGATCCAGCTCATTACAGGGGTGAGAATCAGCGCCGGGGGTAAATCAGGTGTTTCAGGTTCCTCACATAAAAGACAAACTAAATTCTCAAAGAATTCGGGGTTCCAACGTACCCACTTTCAGCTCTTTTCCGAAGACGGTTCTCTCTCCCAGGGCAGAGCAGTTCCACCGGCCGTTCCTGAACTGAAACTGGCACTCGTTGATGCCCATTTGCGCCCCCTCTCCGATCACGATGATGGCGTCGGGGCGACTCTGGCAGATGATCCTCTGTCGGGGGGCGAGTCCTGGGATTTTGTTGCAGATGATGCTGGCTCCCAGTGCTATGACTGACGAGAAACCCCTGAAGAGGAGTAAAGAACAAACCGTCAACCTGCTGCCTCATACTGAATCCACCCTAAACCTGCTGCCTCATACTGAATCCACCCTAAACCTGCTGCCTCATACTGAATGAGAACTGAAGGCAGTTGTAGGCCTAGCAGTTAAGGTGCTGGACTAGTAATCGAAAGGTCAGTGGTTCTACTGCCAGGTTGCCATTGTTGGGCTCTTGAACAAGGCACTTAACCCTCAATTGCTTACACAGTATACTGTCACAGTGCTGTGAGTCGCTTTGGATAAAAGCGTCGCTAAATGCCGAAAATGTAAATGTGAATCCACACTAAACCTGCTGTCCCATACAGCCTGTATGTATTTGGGTAAAATGCACCCCACAGGGGGCAGAATGCACTCTTTTAAAACCTCTATACACTTTCGGTGTCAAGATGCCAGAAACTGTTTGGTAGTGTCACATAGGAACCATGTTCTGGTTCCCTAAAGAACTTTTTATTAGACAAGCTTTTAAAGAGCTTCTGATGGAGCCACAACAATAAAATATCAACAATAAAATATCTTCCCATTATACTTATAATTATACTTATAATTTCCCTTTTTTATATAATTCATTTATGTTGAGAACTACCACACAGTATTTCGTTGTACCATGTACAGTGACAAATAAAGTTTCTATTCAAATCTATTATTATAATATAGGTTCCAATGCCATATATTTATGTATATACTAGTACTACTACTAATACTACGACTACTAGTACTAATTCTACTACTTATACTATTACTTACACTAATACTCTTACTAATACTACAACTACTACAACTAACACTTATACTATTACTATTACTTATACTAGTACTTCTACTACTACTAATACCACTACTACTAATAATATTAATATTAATTTTAATTACACTATTACTACTTTTACTAATACTTCGGTTACTACTACTAATACCACCACTAGTGGGACATTGTAGCCTAGTGGTTAAGGTACTGGGCTAGTAATCATAAGGTCGCTGGTTCAAGCCCCACCACTGCTAGGTTGTCAATGTTGGGTCCTTGGGCAAGGTCCTTAACCCTCAATTGCTTAGACAGCATACTGTCACAAAAATGTAAGTCGCTTTGGATAAAGGCGTCTGCTAATTGCTGAAAAAGGTAAAAAGGTAAAAGGTACTGCTACTAATAACAATAATTATACTACTAGTTATAACAGTAATAATAATACTATAACTACTAATACTACAACTACTAGTACTAATTATACTACTTATACTATTACTTAAACTAATAATCTTACTAAAACTATGACTACTAGAGCTAAAACTCATACTACTACTACTACTACTAATAATAATAATAATTAATGTTACTACTTTTACTTATACAACTACTTATACTACTAATACTAATATAATAATAATCATTATACTTTTACTAATGCTACTAATAATAATTACACTACTTCTGTTACTACTAATAATAATAACAATCATTATACTACTAGTTCTAATAATAATAATAATAATAATAACAATAATAGAATAAATCAGATATAACAATAATTGATTGCAGGTTGTGTAAAAGGTTTTTAATAATATAATGAATCAGTAAATGAGAAGCTTGTTTTCGTACAAACCAGCTGAAGTGGCGACAAAACAATTAAAGATTTAAAAGGGTTCTGGAAACAAGATTATTAGTTATAACGTATAATTATAACTGTATATTATTATTATTAACTACTTATTCTAACATGTAAGAACATTCACAACAGGAGGTAAAAATAAAAGCTCTTTATTTTCAGCCTAATGAGTTTTTGTTTGTTTGTTTTTGGACGGCCCGTAAATTCTTAAGTTTCAAGAGGTTTAATAATAATTATTATTATATTATATTATAAGGACAGTGGAATTATTTTGTTAACATTAAAGGATGGTTCCAGAATAAAAAAAAAACTTTGGATGCATCCATCATTAATGTATAAAAATATTTATTAATATGATGTCCCCGATTTTAAATAAACGCTTATTAATCTGCCAGTGTATAAATTCTTAAAGATCAAAAATGGAACAAATCTTAAATTTACACCTCTAAATCCGACAAACATCCTACAATTTATTTTATTTTATGGATTTGGGATTTAATGAAGAAATATTATATTAAGAAGCAGGTGTAACAGTGATGAACTATTTTAATAAAAAACCTATTTTAATAAAAATTACCACAGTGGTTTTGCAGGATTGAATGTTATTCATTTTGAGGATATTTTAAAGATATTTTAAGGATATTTTGAAGGTATTTGAGGATATATTGGGGATATTTTAAGGGTTTTTTGAGGACTAGTGTTTTACCGGGAGTTTGTTCAGAAGCTGAAGTTGAATATTTCCTGTTTATTTTCTTAAGAGATCAACTCACTGATACTGACATAGCATGTATGTACATAATCCGACATAATTTATCAGACACGTCTATATAAATAATAAATAATTAAAAACAGAGATAATTTAGTAAATCAGTGTTAATAATAAGGACATGCTGATAGTTTTTCTATTCCTGAATGTAAATATCAAACCGTCTGTTTCGTTTACAGGTTTGGGGATCCAAAACATGAACCTCACACTTATTTAATAAAAGACTTATTTAACTGTTTGCTTCAATAATAGACTGAAGTATTATTGTTTTTAATGTTTATTTGTGGCTTTAACAAAAACGTTCCATCCAGAAAGTTCAGTCTAATCCCAAGCTTCGTCAGGGAACCAGTGTGGTTAGTTTACGCATCTGAACTTTTCTGACACATCTTAAGATTGATAACATGTTGTTCGTGTTTATTTTGTGTGTTCACTTTTTAAATAAATACAAATGATTGTATTATTTATTTTGTAAACAACTGACTGTCAGTTTTCACCTCCCAAATCTGAGCTCAGTGTGCGTTTAAATCTGCTCTGTTTTGTTTCATTTTGCGCCAACACGATTTACATTTCGGCTTTTCAGTAAACAAGATGAACTGGTTCTGCTCTTCTCCTGCGGGGTGAAACCTTTCATAAACCTTGTGTAGGTGTAAAATCTGAAGATGAGGGTTAAATGAGCCTGGATGGGTGCAGTGCGCCGTGCGTAACTCACCCGATCTTCAGGTAGATTATTCCCAGACAGAGGAACATGCGGAAGATCCAGCGGCGCGATTTGCGGCTCATGATGGTCAGAGCAAACGAAACCGAAAAAGAACTCACACAGCTGGAGGTTTCAGATCAACTGGCAGCTGATGAAATGTCATGTGCGGTTCCTTCAGGTGGTGAAGACGCAGTGTGGAGGTGGCATGGTGGCACTACTGTAGGAGGTGAAGCGCATGTGGGACACCTCACTGTCTCAGAAGCCTCAGAACCTTCACTGCTTTGCGGAGAACCTTGCGCGTCTCTGTTGGTCTCCTCCTGTGGGACATGCGCCTGTTCCAGCCCTCTGCTGTTCCTTCTTCTTCTGTAGGACCTGTGCTTCTGTCTTATCCCTCTTTTAAGACCTGCACCTGTTTTGTGCCTCTTTTTTGAGCCCTTTTGTGACCTGCACCTCTGTCTGACTCCTCTGTAGGGTATGTGGAACTATCTGAGTCCTCCAGTGCTCAGCAGGTTTTTTTTTGCCTCCTGTGGGGTATGTGGCTCTATGTGCGTCCTCCTCCTTCTGTATTGTGTGTGTGTGTGTGTGTGTGTGTGGGTGTGTGTGTGTGTGTGTGTGTGCGTGTGTGTGTGTGTGTGTGCGTGTGTGTGTGTGTGTGTGTGTGTGAAACCTGCAGATGCACACTGGGGTGTGTAAGGTGTCGCACAGGTTTTGCAGATCTGAGCCCACCTATAGAGTCTCACATCTAATGCGCAAATGCAAACTCACCTGTTTCTGTATTATTTACCCAGTTTGTTTATTTATGTTTATCTATATGAAAAGGTACTAATCACTAGCCAATCAGATTGTCTACAGAGTCGGCCAGCCAAAAACACATCAGTAGGTGAACAAGCTACCCTAAGAAGTACATGGGGGCATGAGTGAGTCAGTAATGCCATGCATTGGACTGGCACCCAGTACAGGGTGTGTTGCCCTGTTGCTCTCATCCTGCTCAACAGGACAGGGGGGTTTGGTTTTTTGGCTTTGATTTGACTTGACCTTGTGCATTACCACCACGTTAACCTATTCAGAGTCACAGTGAGTCTGATTCACTGGGCGAAAGGCAGGAAACCCCCTGGACAGGTCGCCAGTCATTTACATTTACATTTTCAGCATTTAGCAGACGCCTTTATCCAAAGCGACTTACATTACAGTTACAGTATACAGTCTGAGCAACTGAGGGTTAAGGGCCTTGCTCAAGGGCCCAAGAGCAGCAACCTAGCAGTGGTGGGGCTTGAACCAGCAACCTTTGGATTACTAGTCCTGTGCCTTAACCACTAGGCTACGGCTTGCCCTACAGTCCATCATAGGGCAAACACAGCTGACTAAAAGTCTTGGCTTGAGAGAGGAAACCCATTCAGACACAGGGAGAACATGCAAACTCCACACAGAAAGGACCCTGGACCTTTCTATTTCATCTGGGAATCAAACAGGACAAAGCCTTGTGTGAGCAACCCACCGAGTCACTGTGCCGCCGAACTTGACCTTGTGCCCAGGGTTTCCGGAACATACTCCAGACTCACCAAAGCAGGATGAAGAAATTACAAAAGTAAAAAAATATAATGATTTATAATGAATGTTCACTGGTCACTTTATACTTCATACATTTTATATCACTTCTTGGTGCTTCACTCAGAGGCACCTTCAGCCAAAGACTGATTCCACCAAGATGCTCTAAGAATGGCTCCAGTCAACATGCCCTCCCATCCACAGCCTCACAGTATTAAAATTACAGTTTCAACAGCCAATAGTACTCCCACCACACACACAGACACACACACACACACACACACACACACACACACACACACACACACACACACCATGTCCTTTACACTGTATGAATGGGTAAATGTGTGTGTATAATTGGGTGTATTTAATGTGAGCACCCAAATTCCCCCACAGATATAAATAAAATAAATCGATCAATTCTTGTCAGGGTTGTGGTGGATCTGGACAGGGCACACACACATACATTCACTCACCCACACCTACTGGTAATTTATAGCAGACATTTTAACCTCTGCAATGTCAGGGAGGTGTGAGAAAACCGGAGGATCTGGAGGAAACAGTGTTTGGATAACAGTGTCTGCAAAGTAAGACAGGTGGTTAGGTGTACTGTAAGTGCATTTGTGTTCCTATTGCGCCCCCTGCTGATAGAAAGAGCCAATTGTATGGTAACTAGATCTGCAGGAGTGTGGTCAGTCCTTCTGGAACACATTTTTGTTCTAAATTAAGTGGACACCCCTCCTAATGATTAAGTTCATGTGTTTTACTCACACCCACTGATAACAGGTGCATTAAATAAATCATATAAATAAATAAAGATGCTTTAGATCTTTGAGGAAACAGTTTGGGGAACACCAGTTCCAGTTTTAGCTTGACTGTACCCTGGTGCACGGTTTAACATGTTTTGTATGTTTTAATTCCTTTACTTTAATTGTATTTCTCATTTTAGCAAACAGGCTCCATTTTAGCATTTCCCTACAGACCTGTTCCTGTTTTAATTCAAAATTAAACAAAATGTGACATGTAACCAAAGCTGTACATTATTTGTCTGCATATAAACTAAACAGAATGTGATCAGATGAGGCTGATATTAAAATTATTACGATTATAAAGAATTTTCAGATTTAGCTAAGTATAGTGTTCGCTATTTTAAAACGCGTTTGAGGGCTTGTCCGAGTCGGCTTGCCGTACTTCCTGTACACAACATTACAGTGTGTGAGCTGAGTTAGTTTGTTTGTGTGTGTTATTTAAAGACATTATGGACTGTTATCAGCACAATTTAACTCTGGACTGTTTAATAAACATCTTCACTTTTCTGAGTGAGGAGGATTTAATCAGAGCATCCTGCGTTTGTAAGGTAAAATACACTCACCGTTTATCTGCAATGGGATGATTTTCTGTCATGTGATTGGCTAGTAGTTCATGGCGCTTTCGCTGATTGGACAGGATAAACACTACAGGTTTCTATTAGCCAATCCTTGCAGAGTAGGCGGGATTTACCGTAAACACGTTGAGGACTGTAAATAAATAAATAGACACATAACTTCATTAAAGTATAATAAATTCATCCTGAGGGAAATTGTTTCATTACAGCAGCAGGAACACGAACATATAAAGCACAACCATACAATAAATAGAAAACACAATAAGTAAGGGATATACAGGGGCTTTGCTGTATACACATAGAATTAAAACACTATAATGTATAGTATAATGATATTTATAATTTATATATCATATATAATACTATAGGCACATATATATATATATATATATATATATATATATATATATATATACTTTATATACTTGTTTACATGTAGATATACACATATACTGTATATGTACATATAAACACTCAACCCATAAATATAGTTATAATAGTATAAAACAATGATAATAATAAGTAACAAAAAAATTATTATTATTATATTATTATAAATATTATTGTTATATTATGGTTATTATTATTATTGTTATTATATTATTATTATTATTATATTTTTATTACTGGCATTATTATTGTTTAATATCATTATTATTGCCAAGGTTATTATTATAATCATCATCATCATTATTATTATGATTATTATTATTATTGTTGTTATTATTATTATTATGTTATTATTATGTTATTATTATTATTGTTATTATTAGTAGTAGTAGTATTGTTATTATTATTATTAGTAGTAGTATTGTTGTGTTGTTGTTGTTGTTGTTGTTGTTGTTATTATATTATTATTATTGTTATTATATTATTATTATTATTATTATTATTATTATTATTATTATTATTATTATTATATTTTTATTACTGGCATTATTATTGTTTAATATCATTATTATTGCCAGGGTTATTATTATAATCATCATCATCATTATTATTATTATTATTATTATTATTATTATTATTGTTATTATTAGTAGTAGTAGTATTGTTATTATTATTATTATTAGTATTGTTGTTTTGTTGTTGTGTTGTTGTTGTTGTTGTTGTTGTTGTTGTTATATTATTATTATTATTATTTTATTATTTTTGGCATTATTATTATTATTATTAGTGTTATTATTGTTTAATATTATTAATGTTATTTTTACTGTTAGTAGTAGTAGTTTTTTATTATTTATAATTTATACTTACAGTCTCATATCAGTAGTTTTCTGTCTTTTGTTGCTCAGGATTGGAATGAAGCTGCAGAAACGCAGTGGTTATGGAGGTCGGTGTCTGTAGTTTCTAATCACTGAACATTACTACGGTACATTACTGGATCAGCTGCTGATGAACATGATCGTGTACCGTGTTCTGTGTGTAGAGAAATGTGTTTACACCGCTGGGGGTTCTGTAACATGGGACAGCTCCTCTCAGGTACCGGGGAGTTCACCTGGAAGAGGTATTACCTGCATCGCTCCAGACTGGAACAGAACATGAAGTCAGGCAGGTCGGGCGGGGACTACACCTGCACCACCCTGAGAGGACATACAGGTATGAGCTGTCATGGTTTTATTATAGTAACACAGCTGTAGTGGGCGTGGCTGTACCACCGTGGTTCTGTCTCTGATCTTCCAGGCAGGATTGTTGGGTTTTCGTACCTGGCGGATAACACCACCCTGCAGGACGTTTGGACCTCCTCCCCCGTCGTCTGCAGCGCCTCTACCGACGGCACCATCACAGCCTGGGACGTTCACAAGGTCTTCAGATTCATTCACGATAATCATACCGATACGTGTGTTTGTGACGGAGAACTGACCCAGCTCTGATTTCCTCTCAGGGTGAAAAGCTGTGGTCCAGTTCTGCTCAGAACCCGCTGACCTGCATCGTTACTGACCGGCAGCGGGACGTTGTGATGACCTCAGACAGCGCCGGGACTATCCAGACGTGGCAGGGGCAGACGGGGGCGATGCTGGCATCGTTTCCCACCGGCGCCTCTCGGTGCGCTCTGCTGTCCTTCAGCCAGGACGCCGACTCCTTTCTTCTGGTAAACGACTCGGGGAACTTCCTGTAGTAAAGAAGCAGTATTTTTATTTTGTACCGCGGTTAATTCACTTAATAACTCCATCACAAGCACTCGTGACATGAGTACTTCCAGGTCTGAATCCCGTCTGTGTTGATGTGACGTGTTGAGGTTATTAATTGTTCATGATTAATGTGGACGATGATGTTTTGAAGGTGGGAACGACTCTGGGTTCACTGCTCGTCCTGAGCTCCCCTGATCTGTCAAAAATATCGGGACACGTGGTGTGTGATTCCTTCAGACTGAACGTTCTCCTCACATCACCTGATCACAACTGGATCCTCGCCGCCTCCAGTGAGAGCTCAGATTTAAGTCCAAAGGTGAGTTTATTACATCACACTCGACTCAACTTTACTTGAATCAGTTTGACTGTACTCGACTCTACTCGACTCTACTTATCTATACTCAATTTTATTTATCTCTACTCGTCTCTCCTTGACTCTGCTTGACTCTACTTGTCTAATCGACTCTACGCAACTCTATTTGTCTCTCCTTGACTCTGCCTGTCTCTTCGCTACCTTCCTCGTCTCTACTTGACTCCGCCCGATTCTACTCGACTCTATTTGTCTCTCCTTGACTCTGCTCATCTCAACTCTACTTGACTCTGTTTGTGTCTCCTTGACTCTACTCATCTCTATTTGTCTCTCCTTGTCTCTGCTCGACTCTGCTTGTCTCTCTTCTACTCTACTTGACTCTGTTCGACTGTACTCAACATTTGAATTCAACTCTACTGAACTGTACTCAACAATTTTCAACTCTATGACTTTACTTGACTGCACTCGACTTTACTCATCTGTACTCAACACTGTTTGATTCCTCCTGACTCTACTTGACTGTACTCAAATGTATTTGACTCTACTCGACTCTTTCTCTATTTGAATCTGCTCGACTTCACTTTACTCATCTCTACTCGACTCCTTGTCTGTACTCGACACTGCTTGATTACCTGACTGTACTCGACTGCACTCAACAGTTTTTAAGTCTATGTGACTCTACTTGGGAATACTCTACTCATTTCCACTACTCTCAACTCTCTCCACTGTACACTTTACCCACCCCTACTTGATTTGACTCGACTTGAATAATGTTTTTTATGACTCTAACTGTGGGTTGTATTTTTCCACATTAGGTGTTCTGGAGTTCGAGTGTGTGTCGCTCTGTAGAAGACGACGAGCCGCTGTGTTCCTCTTTACCCGTCGGTGGCTGCAGAGCGGCCGTGTTCCTTCCCTCACAGCCTGCCCGGGTCGCTGTGATCCACAGCGGAGCTCAGCTCAACCAAACCGCCCTGACCATGTTTGATTTAAGCCTGAAGAAGTCCAAATACAAACAGGAGCTCCAGGGTAGGGACTGTTAATGCTGCGCTGAACTGTGTATATCAGAAGTGTACTTGGTATCAGAGCTGCATTATTTTAGCTCTGAACTCTGTGTGTCGTGTTTCAGCTCAGCAGGTCGAGTCGTTTCAGCTTGATTTAAAAGCGCCGCATGTGCACGTGATTCTCCAGGCGAAGGGAAACGGAACCCTCCTGCTGACGGACGCCAACGAGCTGAGGGTCTACACCATTAAAGGAGCGGTCATCGCCAGCTTTACTGACCACGTACTGCCCATCACCTCTCTGTGTGTGGTAAGCATAATAACAGCTTCACCAGTACAGATAAACCAGCAATGTACCAGTGTCTGACCTCTCCAATACCGTAATGACTGAAAGGGCACAAATTCCCATAGTAAAAATGTTCCCAGAGGAGTAAAAGCTGTAGTGGAGTAAATCACTTTCATAATAATAATAATAACAATAATAATATAAATAATAATAATAATAATAATATAAATAATAATAATATAAATAATAATAACAATAATATAGATAATAATAATAATATAAATAATAATAATATAAATAATAATAATGTAAATAATAATAATAATAATGATAATAACAATATAAATAATAATAATGTTAAAAACAATTAAAATACTAAATAATAAGAAATATTAATAATAAATATTAATATTATTATTAATAATAATAAATTATAATAACAATAAATATTAATATTATTATTAATAAACAACAACAATAATATTAAGTGATAATAATTAATAATAACAACAATAAAAATTTTTAATAAAAATACTAAATAATAATAATAACAAATATTAATATTATTATTATTAAATTATTAATAATATTAATAATGATAAATAATAAGAGTAAATAATAATATAAAAAACAATAATAATAATAATTCCGAAAATAAATAATACTAAAAATGATAAATAATAATAAAAATAATAATAATAAATATTAATATTAAAAATTTGTATTAATAATAATATTGTTATTAATAATAATACCAATAATAAATAAAACTAAGAAAGATAAACAATAATAATAATAAATAATCCTGGTCAGTCGTCCACACAGAGTACAGACTGACGGTTTGTTCTGATTGGAGCAGGATCATTTCCGGGTGGTTACGGCGTCGCAGGATCTGTCTCTACGAGTTCTGACCTGGAGGAACGACAGGGACAAGGGGCTCGTACTGGAAAGCCAGTATCACCTGCTGGGAGGCTCACACACCACGTCCAGGTAAACCACTCGAACCCTCGAACCCTGGCGTGTATGCCGAGGTGGACCGGACGTGCGGGACTTGATTTGATTAAAACATGTTTATTTCTACAGGGGATTCACCGGGGTGGAGTGTGATTACGCCAGCATCGTGGCCTCGGTGGAGGCGGTGAACGGGAGAGATGCTCTGAAGGCCTACGTGTTTCATTCATAAACAGTTTAGGGATTTCAGAAGAGCGTTGAGAGGGATGGTCATCACTGGAGCTCTGATAGTTCAGTTTATTATTATTATACTGGTGTTATTATTGTGGGATTCTGCTGCTTGTATGATTTCTTTTATCCATGGAACTGGGAGACACTCTGTGGTAATTGCCGAAACCTGCTTCTATTAAACACTGACAGACTGAAAGTATTAAATACTCACAGGAACGACAAATTCTGGCAATACCAAAGACTAGGACAAAAATCTTTAATCAAGCCAAAGTGAAAACAATTGAAAAAAATGGTTTAAAAGAGCATTTAAGCACGACGTAAAACTACTAACTAAATAAATCAATCAATAAAATCACATCTTTTTACATTAGCATCTCTATGAAGACGGTGTTTCTTTATTGTTTTATTTAAATTTAAACAAGCACTTAGGTGCTTTAAACGTGTTGTTTTTGTTTTTTTTATTAGCGTTTAGATTCTTTCGGCTTCATTATTGTTATTATTGCAATTAAATGTAGGCAGAACTCAGAGCCCAAGACCCAAACCCAAAACCTACTTATTCATACGTATTATTTACTTTACGTTCGTGCATTTGGTGCTTTTTATAATGAAGATACAAAGTCTGAAGGTTTTGCTGAAGTGTAGGAAAATATTGACCTTCTCAAAACAGCAGAATTCAGCTCATGGTTTTATTACAGTTACAGTACATACAGGAAGAAATATGAAAATAAATATAAACGTTTTCCTGCTCTGTATGAAACTCTGATAATGGCACGTGATGGTTTGTATTGTAGCTCTTCCATTAGGGCAGAGTGTCCAGCTCGTCCATGGCGTTTCTCCTCATGTCCCGTAAAACACGCGTCAACACGCCTGTCATGTTCTGGTAAACGTCACGACCGTCACCCACGTTCTCCATCTAGAAACGACAACAGAGAACAAATCAGAGCTGAGTACTGACCTGTAAAGAGACCTGACCACCTTACTAAGACTGACTGACTGAGCCCTTACTAATAAATATAATGGCCACACCTGCCATAATTAGACTGACAGGTACAATAACCACACCTACTTCACTGGGACTGACCAGTTCAAAGGTCATGACTCCTTTACTGGAATCTACCAGAGACCACTACCTTTGTACTGGGACTTATGGTACTGACCGACCAGCTTATCTACAGGGTGATACGTACTCTGGTAAAGGCCTTTATTAAACGCTCCATGAAAGCCGCCTCCACCTCCTCAGGTATCACCAGCAGATGAGCGAAACAGTCCAGGATGCACACCAGCGTTTCTCTCTGAGCCTGGAAAACACATGATAGGGGAAAAAATGTGGTACAGTGTTAAAAAATACAGTTTTTAATGCATTTTTCCCCATTGGGCTCCTATGGAGATCCGTATCGCGCATGGAGAGTCACGCATTGATCTCTGTTATTCTCCGTCTCACTGTGCACAATAAGATGAGCCTCTGACGAGTGGAATTACGTTAGACATGACTGGACCTGGTTTTAATATGACAGATAATCGATGCCCCCTGAAGGCGGAACTCAAAGTAACGGCGGTAGCTAAAGCTGGCGCTGAATATTACAGATAATGAGTCCGCTACAAATACAAATGGTATACGTACACATGGATACCTGACTTCCTGACACAACTCTTTTATTTCTATGGGCTTGGGACCTGCACTTAGAGCGCACTGGCAATGGCTCGGGTTGTTTCGGCCACCCCTCCCTTGAACATTAGCCAATCATGTCCATGCAGAAGCCCGACCGGTCGATGGCATCGCCGAGATTCAAACCCAGGGTCTCCAGATCTCAGCAGTTCTTACCTATTTTCAGTGCGGTTAATTGACAACTTTTGTAATGACTTTCCCTGGACATACATTTAAGGTACAGTAGAGATATAAAGGTATACCTTCACTGAAATGTAAACGCACCAAGCTGCCCCCTTTGGACACTTAAGCAAAACCTTTAGACTTATTGTCTTGATTATAAAAAGCATGAAATGCATGAACGTAAAGGAAATAAAACATATGATTAAGTAGGTTTTGGGTTTCTTACCCGTTCCAGTGGATTAAGCAGAGTCTTGGGCTCCGGGTTCGGCTGGATCAGCGTCTGAACGTCTGTGATCGAGAGGACGGGTTCCTTCAGCTGCTCGAACCAGGACCACAGGATTCCAGCCAGGACGAACGGGTCTTTCTCCAGACACAGGGCTTCAAACGCTCCCTGATGGTTCAGGTTCGTCTGCAGGAAGCACAAGATTCAGATTCAGGCGTTTACAATACGGTGAAGTGTTACCGAGGTGCACGTTTATCTCTGAAGTTCTGGAGTTTGAGGGAACAAGCACCCGGTGATAAAAAACCTCACTGTTCAGATTCTGTCTGTACTGGTTATTAAAATGTGTGAAAGTTCCATGTTTATAATTACAGGTGTAACGTCAGTCCTGATACTTATATATACATACAACAGCAAATAAAAACCAACAGCCGAGCGTTTCTTTATCATGAGATTCTGTATGAGACCTGCAGATTTCAGCAACAGGAGAAGTAAAGAAGAAAAAACACAAACGAGGGAAAGTGAACCACAAAAAAAGAAGAATGAAATATAGTTTCTTAAAAAGCAAAGAAAGGGGCAGAGTGACTAAACAAAAAGAGAACAAGATAAGAAAGAGAAAAGAGCAAAGAAATCAAAGCAGGGTAACGCAATAAGGAAGGATAAGGAGAAAGAGAGAAAGAGAGAGGCTTGGTGGGTAGCACTGTCACCTCACAGCAAGAAGGTCCTGGGTTCGATACCCAGGTGGAGCGGCCCGGGTCCTTTCTGTGTGGAGTTTGCATGTTCTCCCATGTCTGTGTGGGTTTCCTCCGGGAGCTCCAGTTTCCTCCCACAGTCCAAAGACGTGCAGTGTGTGTGTGTCCTGTGGACTGGTGACCTGTCCAGGAAGTTTCCTGCCTCTCACCTAAATGAATCGGACCCACTGTGACCCTGACCAGTTTAAAGCGGTGGCAAAACAGACAGTAAATAAATGAATGAACGTGATCTGAGGTTCTGCTCCAGATGTCGTACCCACCTGCCAATCAGAGACCTTCTGAACGTGCTCGTCTTTTCCGTCCTTGCTCAGATCCACCGCCAGCGACTGAGCCACCAGCAGGCGCCGCGCCTCCAGGGTCAGCTCCGACTGGATGGTGATGATGGGCACCTCTGACGAGCGCTCCTCATCGTCGTGCTTTGTCTCAGAACTGTCCTTGGCGCTCGTATTCCCCTCACAGTCGCCCTCTCGCTCGGTATGTTTCAGCCACGCCAGCAGGGTGGAGAAGCTCCTCCTGCTCTCCGTCCGTGTGGAGACGCCGAGAGACTGGCTGCGCTGCAGGACGGACTGGCGCCGGGAGGGCGGGACAGGAAGTCCGTCCTCCTGCGCCACGCCTGTCTTCAGGTCCCACAAACTACTGCAGGAAGTGTAGCTGGCTAAATCCTTCAGCGTCCCGTGAGGGCCAATCCTCCTGCCGGCATCACCGGAGTTACAGCGGGACGAAGCGTCCGCTGGGTTTCCACAGAGGTTCAGGGTGTCGGCCAGCCGGCGCAGGTCCGAGTCGCTGTAACTGAAGCTCTTGCGGGCGTAGTGAAGTGGCTGCTGGGAGTCATTCCTAGAAGTCGTGGACGGACCAGGAAGTCTAGGCAGATTAAACGCGACGCCTCCCATCATGATGTTGCTGTTCGTGTCGAGGCGCGGCCTGGTGCTGTACGACACCGAGCTCTCATCGTCGGACGTGACGTCTTGAACCTCCAGGACGTCCTCCTCGATGACCTGCCGGTTCTCTGCGATGTCCACCAGGAGTCTGCAGATGATGGTGACGAGTTTGGGCGTGCACCTCAGCCTCCGAGCCTCGTGACCGTGCAGGAGGCGTTTCTGCCGGATCAGGAACTGAGAGAGCGTGACCGGATCTGCGCCGGAGAACACGCTCCTGAGGGGCTGCAGGAACTCGGCGAACCGCCGGACGCACACCAGCTGTCTCCGAGTCTGGATGGATCTCGGCCGCTTAGATCGGACGAAGGAAATAGCCTCGTCTGCCGTCATTCGCGACGTGTAGACCAAAAAACAGGCGAGTAGCACACCTGAGAGAGCAGCCGGAAATAAATACAGGAAATTAATAATACAGGTATAAATACAGTTGGGAGGCGTTCTTGACTTGTCAGTGCACTCTCAGTGCAGGTCCCAACCCCGGATAGAAACAGGAGTGGATCACACCAAAGCACTACAGGTAGTTTTCAAATGTGGAAAAGGATTCAAGGTAACAACATATTTTAGGTTCACAAACGTCTCTGATGGCGATCAGTTCCATACCTGTTCTTCCCAGCCCTGCGTGACAGTGAACGGCCATTTTACCCTCCTGCAGGGCGAAGCACATGACCTTCACCATGTCCAGGATGGTGGTTAGAGGGGCCACGCCGTAGTCGTTCCACTCGAAGTTGTAGAAGTAAACTGTAACACAGCGGCCGCACGACAGAGAAGTTATTCACCGTCACACCATACAGTCAGTTTATCCAAAACCTCTTAGTACTATGACTGAACACAGTTCAGGCAGTTAAAGATTAAGGGCCTCGCTCAGGGGCCCAGCAGTGGCAAGCTGGTGGTGGTGAGGATTGATCCAGCAACCTTCTGATTACTAGTCCAGCACCTTAACCGTTGAGTGACCGCTGCCCTACAATTAGACAATACTCAATAGTACACCAGTATAACAGTATCTCTATACACCAGTTTAACCAGTATAGTAGTACAACAGTAACTCTATACACCAGTATAACAGTAACTCTATACCCCAGTATAGTAGTATAACAGTAACTCTATATACCAGTATAACCAGTATAACAGTAACTCTATACACCAGTATAACCAGTATAACAGTAACTCTATACACCAGTATAACAGGTATAACAGTAACTCTGTACACCAGTATATCCAGTATAATAGTAACTCTATACACCAGTATAACCAGTATAACAGTAACTCTATCCACCAGTATAACCAGTATAACAGTAACTCTATCCACCAGTATAACCAGTATAACAGTAACCCTATACACCAGTATAACCAGTATAACAGTAACCCTATACACCAGTCAGGGGATAATTCGGGGATAATTCGGGGATAACTGGTAATTGGTTATTGGTAACTGGTAACTGGTTACTGACTCACTTCCCGCCTCCATGAAGCTCTCGGGTCGGTAGGTGAAGCCGCTCTCAGGCACCAGCGCATTCCCACAGTCGGCGTGCTCACCGCGCTGCTGCAGGTTCATGAGTGACCTCACACCGCACCTGAATAAGGACACACAGAAGGTCAGTGGATCTAATCCCTGAGCTCAGGGGAGCAGAGAGGAGGAGCCGGACGGTCCCTAACCTGTGGAACTGATCGATCACCTGGTACTTCTCCAGGATCTCTGTGGAGGGTCTCGCCATCGCCAGCAGCTCGTCCGTGATCCTGATCGGGGAAAAAGGCGGTAAAATGTGCCTGATAATTAGGAGGGGCGTCCACATACTTACGACTATGTGGAGTATATGAGCGGTATATGTGTTTATGAGTACCAGGTGGAGTGTATGTGTATGAGTATTTTCAGTACCAGGTGGAGTAAAGGCCTCTGATGGCCTGGTCAGCTTCACTCCAGCGTGACGGATCCTCGTACTTGCAGGCTCGGCCGCCACAGCCCACAGAGCAGATCATGTGACCGGGGATCACGTATCTCAGAGCCTCACCGAGCAGGGTGTACCTCGCTTTTACCACCGAGGATTTCACTGAGGAACGAGAGAGGGGGGTAAAAACGAGACGTAATTTAATACAGGTAAGATTCTCGATTATAATTACTGGAGCTTTTAGATCACGACCTAATAAAAGTGAGTTAAAGGCATTATTTATTTATTTATTTATTATTTTTAATATATTTATTATTTTATTATTATCATTATTGTTGTTATTATTATTATTTTTATTATTATAATTATTAGTTTTTAATTATTGTTATTATTATTATTGTTGTTGCTGTTGTTATTATTAATATTTGTATTATTATTATTGTTATTATTGTTATTTTTATTATTATTATTATTGTTATTATTATTATTGTTGTTATTATTATTATTACTTTTAGTATTGTTATTATTATTATTATTGTTATTTTTTATTATTATTATTATTATTATTGTTGTTATTATTATTATTACTTTTAGTATTGTTATTATTATTATTATTATTGTTATTTTTATTATTATTATTATTGTTATTATTGTTATTATTATTATTGTTGTTATTATTATTATTACTTTTAGTATTGTTATTATTATTATTGTTGTTGTTATTATTATTACTTTTAGTATTGTTATTATTATTGTTGTTATTATTATTATTACTTTTAGTATTGTTGTTATTATTATTATTATTGTTGTTGTTATTATTACTATTATTGTTATTATTATTATTATAATCATTATTTTATTATTATTATTGTTATTATTATTATTATTTTTAATTATTATTATTATTTTTATTATTAATGTTATTATTATTATTTTTTATTATTATTATTATTATTATTATTATTATTATTATTATTATTATTATTAATAGTTCATGTAAAATTGGGACACAGTCTGTAACATGCTGGTACATACCAGACTCCATGATGGTCGACCTGCAGGTGAGAATAGATCAGATTTACTTCGGCCTCCAGTGTAACGTCTGTGAAATACAGAAAAATAACCTGGATTTACTTTTCAGGTCTTTATCATAAAAATCTCCTCACATGTACCTACAGATCAGCTTCATAAACCGAGCTCGAGGAGAATAATCAGTCCATGAGACGACTGTGTGGAGATGATGATAAACAAGCATAATACACTCACTAGCTTCATGTCATTGAGGATTCGTCATTGCTCCCCTCAAAGTTCAATTCATGGCTACGACTTTGCTGCTAATAAATACAAATGTGGCAGTAACGTCAGCCAACATGTTCTTAACCATATAACACGTTTACCTA
This sequence comes from Trichomycterus rosablanca, assembly GCF_030014385.1. NCBI lineage: Eukaryota > Metazoa > Chordata > Actinopteri > Siluriformes > Trichomycteridae > Trichomycterus > Trichomycterus rosablanca. The sequence continues at coordinate 1,466,659 of NC_086006.1, read as the reverse complement.
CCTTCAGTATGAACGTCAGCATGGTCCCCCGCTCCCAAAACCTTTAAACAACAATCACTCCTGTGTTCCTTTAAATTCTTCTGCAGTTCTACAGGAGGAAGTGATGCAGCACTGATCATCCGGACCAGGTTCTGATCTCCAGTAGTTCTGCAGAGGGTCAGAGGGTCCCGGTTATGGTCCAGTGTGAAGATCAGAGCTTACAAAGCACACCGTAATCATACTAACATACATAAATAATAAATAAATACACAATACACTGATCTGAACGTTAAGAAGTGATGAAATGAATTCACAGTGTGAGAAAGATCTTTATTGTCTGAGGAGCAACGAAACCGGCGGCTATTTCTGACTCCTGGTTTAAAACACTAATCCAATTAGTACTGAAACCTCACCAGAGTCACACACAAACCAGGTTAATCCTGGTCCTGATCCCGGTCCTGGTTCTGATTTCACCTCCTGAGCTTATAACATATATAAATGTATAAATATGTACACTGATCAGCCATACCATTATAACCACCTCCTTGTTTCTACACTCACTGTCCATTTTTATCAGCTCCACTTACCATATAGAAGCACTTTGTAGTTCTACAATTACTGACTGTAGTCCATCTGTTTCTCTGCATGCTTTGTTACCCCCTTTCACCCTGTTCTTCAATGGTCAGGACCCCCACAGGACCACCACAGAGCAGGTATTATTTAGGTGGTGGATCATTCTCAGCACTGCAGTGACACTGACATGGTGGTGGTGTGTTAGTGTGTGTTGTGCTGGTATGAGTGGACCAGACACAGCAGCGCTGCTGGAGTTTTTAAACACCGTGTCCACTCACTGTCCACTCTATTAGACACTCCTACCTAGTCGGTCCACCTTGTAGATGTAAAGTCAGAGACGATCGCTCATCTATTGCTGCTGTTTGAGTTGGTTTTAATGTTATGGCTGATCGGTGTATAATGAACTATGTGGTCAAAAATTTTGGGACGCCCCTTTTACAGTAATTGTTGAATTCACATGTTTCAGCCACAACCACTGATAACAGGTGTAATAAATCAAGTATATAAAGGACATGACATGCCTCTGACTTTGCAGCGACAGTTTAGGGAAGGTCCTTTCCTGTTCCAGCATGACTAAAGCAAAGCTCTATAAAGTTTATTTATTGATTTATTAGGATTTGAAGGTGATGTTTAACACTGGTTCCATTCATGACAGCACAGGCAGCTGCAGGTTACCCATGATTCATCAGTTTAGGTTCAGTGGGAGAACATGCAAACTCCATTTAAACCTGCTGTGAGGTGACAGCTCTACCCTCAAGACTCCAAAAGCCTCAACAGCCTTGGTATGAACCCGAAACATCAACTGAGGCTTTACTGACAGACCTGTGCCCGGGCGTGCGAACACTTTTACGACAGAACGGGCACAAATTCCCACAGACGTACGTCAAAGTCTTGTGAGAAGCTTCTCAGAGGAGTGACTCTTGTTCTAGATGAAAAGATCACACAGAGAGAAACGGGACATCCAGCAAGCTCAGGTCAGGTGTCCCAATACTTTTAGCTTTATGGTGCTTATACACACGCTATGAAACCTTCACTGCTTCACACACATTAAAGCAGACAGAGGTGTGAACAGTTTAATAAATGTTTGAAAAGCTAAAAACACATTATTACAGGTTTCAAATCTGAAATATTTATTAAAAAACTAAAAAAACCATAATAGACCAGAATTTTTTTGTAATAAAATTAGTTTTTATTTAAATCACACAATCAAAACATGACGTGTCAGAATGTGGCTTCTGACGTCCAGCAGTACAGCATATGGAATTTCAATAAACAACGGAAATGATAAGAAGAAACACAGACACTGTAAACTATTATTATTATTATACTATATTATATTATAATTATTACTATTATAATTATTATTATTATCATAATCAATAATTTCCCTTTGGATAAATAAAGTTGGGCGGCACGGTGGCTAAGTGGGTAGCACTGTCGCCTCACAGCAAGAAGGTCCTGGGTTCGATCCCCAGACGGGGCGGTCCGGGTCCTTTCTGTGTGAAGTTTGCATGTTCTCCCCGTGTCTGCGTGGGTTTCCTCCGGGAGCTCCGGTTTCCTCCCACAGTACAAAAGCATGCAGTCAGGTTAATTGGAGACACTGAATTGCCCTATAGGTGGATGAGTGTGTGTATGTGTGATGGACTGGTGCCCCGTCCAGGGTGTTACTGTGTGCCTTGCGCCCTTTGAAAAGCTGGGATAGGCTCTAGCGACCCTGATTGGATAAGCGATTAAGAAAGTGAGTGAGTAAATAAAGTATCTATCTCACTATAAATCTATATATCTATCTATCTCTTATTATTATTATTATTCTAAAGCTTGTGCAAATTATCACTGTAAAAACCCACATCACTGTTGAGATCATTAATAATGTAAATCTTAAAATAACAGCCATTAAAAACAGTTCAGTGTGTTCCCTTGTGCTGGTGAAGAATCCAGTCCTGCTGGTTTTAATGGGAACCTTCTCATCGTCCCCGCTCACCATCGTCCCTGCTCGTCTCTGATCCCTCTGGTTTTTATTTCTTCTTCTGTTTCCCTTAGAAAGAGCAGATTATTAAAGTAAGAAATGTGACTGATGGATCGTCCTCGAGTTTTAAACCGTCCACCCCAACGATGAGCTGATTCTGAGAATTAAACACCATGTTCATGATTCAGATGTTTATATATATAGGAAGTAGAAGGTAGGAGGAAACTAGAGAACCAGAAGAACCTACCAAACTTATCAAACTCAGTTATAGGCTTTAAATCGCATATATATGGTTATGTGTATTAGGGCCTCTCACCTGTGGGGCCCCAGATTGCAGCACTGATCTTCTCTCCTAGCAGGTACAGAGGGGCCATGCTGAGGGACGCCACGGCCAGGAACAGCACCAGGCCTACAGGACTGAGGTGAGCCATGATGGGATAAACCCAGATTCCTGAGGCGTGACGCACCCACAGAACCCTGAATCACAGATATAAAACGTCTTTCATAAAGACCACGATGAGTTCACACGTTTCATGTTTGGAGGCTGTATCTTCAACTGTTAAAAACACGGTACCATGCTAGATAGGAAGCGACGAACACGGCGAGGCTGAAGATGCCCTTGGAACGACTGGGGTATCTGTGATGCTGGAGGAACATCTGCAGCAGCAGCAGGGGCATGATCACAGTGTGCTGGGGAGAGGAGATGACGGAGTATCAGCACGACGCTCAGACTGATCACGCTGAACGCTTCGACTCGAGCACTGAAGACGTGACGTAGACTGAAGCTAACACTTACCATGGCGTGATTATGCCACGTGGGAATGATGTCGTCTAAGAACTTTGGGAACACCAGCTCTCGATCGTAGGAGTAGATGGACCAGAAGGAGGTGAATACAAACTAAAAAAGGTGGAGTGAAATTAGAGGTGAGTGAAACGGCCACAAAATCTCCAGTACATACGAATAAAAATGTCATTTCTAAACCCTAGAATCCATTAAAAGGTTTGAGCGCTGTGGTGCCACAGTGGTCCAAGTTAATGCGCTATCCCACCATTGTGGTGCTGTCGACCTGACCAGGCTTCCAGCAGGTACAATCTGAGGCTGTGTCTGAGGGAGGGAAATCGCTGCGAGTCCCTTACTTTGCAATGCCAGGTGAAAAGAAGTGGCCAGTGACTGCCCACCCTTATAGGAAGGGAAACATCAGCATCTCAAAGGGAAACAAACCCACCTCAGAGCTCCGATGAATCCATCGTAAAGCATCACACTGCGTCAGGGCACTTCACTGAACTATTTAGTGGGGAAACGGTTATGACGTTCATGGACAATTTTACAAAAAAACAGCCAAAATGAGAGCTCAGGTGGCTTAGCAGAGCTATCAGCCGGCCCCCATCTACTCAGACGTGATGTCTGGGCTGGCCGAAACCCTCTAATGGTACCATGATAGGAAGCAGCAAACACAGTAAGGATGTAATAAATGTGTAATAAATGGCAAAATATCATCAAAACACCTTTAAGTCACAAAATGTCTTGTTTTCTGATCAGTTTGTAGATTCAGCAGCAAATTCCACCATTAATTTCTCCTGATTTGTGTTTTTCTGCTCAGTGTCAGAATGTTTAACCTGTTTATTGATCATTAGTCAACTGGGAGTCCTCATCATCACCACCGGCAACGTTTTTATACCGGCCTGTACACCATCACACCATCAGGTCCCAGTACACCAGCTTATTCCCACATCTACTGTAAACTGGGAGAGTCTCATACTCACAGTCCCGACTGGAAAAGCCAAAACGGCGAAGAAGAAATCCTGCACTGTTAGAAGGAATGCTGGGAACCCTGAGGTGGCGCTCTTCCTCGGCAGGACGACGTGGACGAGATCGGTTACGGCGCAAAGTCCAAAAAAGACCGTCTGCATCACCTGCGTAACACACACACACACACACACACAAATAAGGCGGTCAGGGGCTGTTTGGAACCCTGTAGTTACTCATTAGATGACTTTACTCACCGTACCACCTCATTCTGTGATTGTGTAGCTCTGTGACCGAGCTGTTGTTGCTCCTAGACGTTTCCACTTTACGATAACAGCGCTCACCCTGCGGTTAAAGCAGCCGGACGTCATTCGTCATTAATTAAAGTGGCCGATTTCCGGCGACTGGAGACGGAGCAAACAGTGGCGACGCGAAGTGGGCGGAGCAACGTTTAGCTTTATGCAAATTAGGAGTGAAGTGATGCACCGATTACCAATAAGAATTGAGCTTTATCTCCACTTTCATTAACCTCTACGATCCTATTTTGGTTCCTTGATAATCGTTCCTACCAGAGATGGAAAATAAACTCAATGCCCGGTGTCAAACGTCCCCTTTTATGCATCCAGGCGGTGGTACTTTTGGCAGGGCTGTGGGTTGAAGACCTCTTTTGGCTCCCTAGAAACAATTCAGTCCATATTTTATGTAGTAAATATGGGAAAACTTGACTCATCACAATGCAATACTTATTCCCCAATGCTCAGAGGTCCAGGTTTGGTGCACTTTACACCAAGTTACGTCTTTAAACGTTAGATTCCAGATCTGTGAAGCTCGTGTACAGTTTTTGTTGTTGCTGTTGTTGAGATTCATCATACAGGAGGTTATACAAATTGTCTTATTTAAGATTTTAGTCTGGAATGAATTTCAAGACCCTCAGATCCTCTCGGATTATTAAATATTAGTTTGAGTTGTGGTGATGGGGATGTTGTGTTGCCGTCTTTCTGCCTCTCTTGTCCGATCACTCAGGTTTGATGACGGTGGTGGAGGTGGGCGCTGACGTCCTGTGAAAGCCTTCATGACTATGTTACCTGCTCGCTCTCCCTTTTAAGTTATGCTGTAATAATCAGGGGTGTCTGAGTCTCAGCTACTCTCTGCAGAACTGATATTTTACTCTTAATGAATTTGCATTGTAACTACATTTTCTATTGTTTTACCCCGAGGTGGTTCTGACGGAAACCTGTTTACCCACCCGAGGTTGAACCAACAATGCTGCTCCTGCTAGATGTGATGGGTACTCAATACGGACTTCATCACAGACTGGACTGAATAATAAAGAATGTGTATGATTTGTTTAAATCTCATTCATTCAAATGATCCTCCAGGCCACCCGAGGAGGACAGGGGTCCCTGCTGAGTTCCTCTGGTTCCTCTCAAGGTTTCTTCCTGTCATTTTAAGAGGGTTTTTCCTGCCACCGTCGTCCTCTGCTGCTCAACGAGGGTTTGTGGTCTGTTAGTCCTGGATTCTGTAACGTTGCTTTAAGACGACGTCCATTTCACTTGAGTGGTTTGGAGAGAATGACAATACTCAGACATGACTCTTGGTCTAAAGCACGTCATTCCGGGACTCCTGATATGAGCCAAAATCGGAGGGATCAAAGGGACTCGTACAACTTCTGCCTCATGGATCATCAAGGATTGACGATGCAACCCATTCATTATTCATTCATTGTGTGTTTTACTAATGCTGTATCCTGGTCAAGGTCACAGTGGGTCCAATTCACTGGGCAAAAGGCAGCAAACACATTGGGGTCCGTGCTGAGTCTGGTTCCTCTCAATTTTAAGAGGGTTTTTCCTCACCACTGTCGCCCTCGGCTTGCTCAACAGTGGGTTTGTGGTCTGTCAGTCATGGATTCTGTAAAGTTGCTTTGAGACGACGTCCATTTGCCTCTTTGGAACTCTGTTAGTTGCTTCAGAAGAGCTGATTGTCAGAGCTTTGTTATAAATTATATATGGTGTTAACAACCTATTAATTATTGGTGTTAATAATGTAATTTGAGAATAAACACGTTTTAATCTGGTGTGTTTAGTCCAACACAAGGCTGATCATCAGTAACACGTCATTACAGGCCTGTATTATCTGTGTTTTTGTACTTTTTGTCTTGGCATTAATAAACTATGAACTAAACCTGGATTTTTGGTCTCCGTCTGGTTCACAACATGTTAAATATGAAATAAAGAAGCATCTCCACTCACCATGTTAATGAAGGTTAAATATTTCCACCGCCCGCCGTAACTCCGAGCACCGGGGTGTTTATTTGAAATGACTGAGGAGCAGTTCACCTTCAGAATAAACACATACCAGCCAAAAATCACTAAATGTACAAATAAATATAATTTATAATAAACACTCGACCTCCTGTCTGCAGCAGCCATGTTTCACCGCAACTTCTGTGTGAACTGGACTTGTTTTCGCACCGCTATTCCGCGATGGCTCCGCCCACAAGGAGAACGGCGCGCTGTGATTGGCCAGTCGCACTAAAGCATTTATATCTTTATAATATATTCGGGAATTAATAGTATGTTTTATATATATATACATATATATATATATATATAATATGAACCCAAGTGTGTATGTTGTTTGGATTTATATATATATATACAGTGTATCACAAAAGTGAGTACACCCCTCACATTTCTGCAGATATTTAAGTATATCTTTTCATGGGACAACACTGACAAAATGACACTTTGACACAATGAAAAGTAGTCTGTGTGCAGCTTATATAACAGTGTAAATTTATTCTTCCCTCAAAATAACTCAATATACAGCCATTAATGTTTAAACCACCGGCAACGAAAGTGAGTACACCCCTAAGAGACTACACCCCTAAATGTCCAAATTGAGCACTGCTTGTCATTTTCCCTCCAAAATGTCATGTGATTTGTTAGTGTTACTAGGTCTCAGGTGTGCATAGGGAGCAGGTGTGTTCAATTTAGTAGTACAGCTCTCACACTCTCTCATACTGGTCACTGAAAGTTCCAACATGGCACCTCATGGCAAAGAACTCTCTGAGAATCTTAAAAGACGAATTGTTGCGCTACATGAAGATGGCCAAGGCTACAAGAAGATTGCCAACACCCTGAAACTGAGCTGCAGCACAGTGGCCAAGATCATCCAGCATTTTAAAAGAGCAGGGTCCACTCAGAACAGACCTCGCATTGGTCGTCCAAAGAAGCTGAGTGCACGTGCTCAGCGTCACATCCAACTGCTGTCTTTGAAAGATAGGCGCAGGAGTGCTGTCAGCATTGCTGCAGAGATTGAAAAGGTGGGGGGTCAGCCTGTCAGTGCTCAGACCATACGCCGCACACTACATCAAATTGGTCTGCATGGCTGTCACCCCAGAAGGAAGCCTCTTCTGAAGTCTCTACACAAGAAAGCCCGCAAACAGTTTGCTGAAGACATGTCAACAAAGGACATGGATTACTGGAACCATGTCCTATGGTCTGATGAGACCAAGATTAATTTGTTTGGTTCAGATGGTCTCAAGCATGTGTGGCGGCAATCAGGTGAGGAGTACAAAGATAAGTGTGTCATGCCTACAGTCAAGCATGGTGGTGGGAATGCCATGGCATGAGTGCAGCAGGTGTTGGGGAGTTACATTTCATTGAGGGACACATGAACTCCAATATGCACTGTGAAATACTGAAGCAGAGCATGATCCCCTCCCTCTGGAAACTGGGTCGCAGGGCAGTGTTCCAGCATGATAATGACCCCAAACACACCTCTAACACGACCACTGCTTTATTGAAGAGGCTGAGGGTAAAGGTGATGGACTGGCCAAGCATGTCTCCAGACCTAAACCCAATAGAACATCTTTGGGGCATCCTCAAGCGGAAGGTGGAGGAGCGCAAAGTCTCGAATATCCGCCAGCTCCGTGATGTCGTCATGGAGGAGTGGAAAAGCATTCCAGTGGCAACCTGTGAAGCTCTGGTAAACTCCATGCCCAGGAGAGTTAAGGCAGTTCTGGGAAATAATGGTGGCCACACAAAATATTGACACTTCAGGAACTTTCACTAAGGGGTGTACTCACTTTTGTTGCCGGTGGTTTAGACATTAATGGCTGTATATTGAGTTATTTTGAGGGAAGAATAAATTTACACTGTTATATAAGCTGCACACAGACTACTTTTCATTGTGTCAAAGTGTCATTTTGTCAGTGTTGTCCCATGAAAAGATATACTTAAATATCTGCAGAAATGTGAGGGGTGTACTCACTTTTGTGATACACTGTATGTGTGTGTGTGTATATATACAGTGTATCACAGAAGTGAGTACACCCCTCACATTTCTGCAAATATTTCATTATATCTTTTCATGGGACAACACTATAGACATGAAACTTGGATATAACTTAGAGTAGTCAGTGTACAGCTTGTATAGCAGTGTAGATTTACTGTCTTCTGAAAATAACTCAACACACAGCCATTAATGTCTAAATGGCTAGCAACATAAGTGAGTACACCCCACAGTGAACATGTCCAAATTGTGCCCAAATGTGTCGTTGTCCCTCCCTGGTGTCATGTGTCAAGGTCCCAGGTGTAAATGGGGAGCAGGGCTGTTAAATTTGGTGTTTTGGGTACAATTCTCTCATACTGGCCACTGGATATTCAACATGGCACCTCATGGCAAAGAACTCTCTGAGGATGTGAGAAATAGAATTGTTGCTCTCCACAAAGATGGCCTGGGCTATAAGAAGATTGCTAACACCCTGAAACTGAGCTACAGCATGGTGGCCAAGGTCATACAGCGGTTTTCCAGGACAGGTTCCACTCGGAACAGGCTTCGCCAGGGTCGACCAAAGAAGTTGAGTCCACGTGTTCGGCGTCATATCCAGAGGTTGGCTTTAAAAAATAGACACATGAGTGCTGCCAGCATTGCTGCAGAGGTTGAAGACGTGGGAGGTCAGCCTGTCAGTGCTCAGACCATACGCCGCACACTGCATCAACTCGGTCTGCATGGTCGTCATCCCAGAAGGAAGCTGACGCACAAGAAAGCCCGCAAACAGTTTGCTGAAGACAAGCAGTCCAAGAACAGGGATTACTGGAATGCCCTGTGGTCTGACGAGACCAAGATAAACTTGTTTGGCTCAGATGGTGTCCAGCATGTGTGGCGGCGCCCTGGTGAGAAGTACCAAGACAACTGTATCTTGCCTAAAGTCAAGCATGGTGGTGGTAGCATCATGGTCTTGGGCTGCATGAGTGTTGCTGGCACTGGGGAGCTGCAGTTCATTGAGGGAAACATGAATTCCAACATGTACTGTGACATTCTGAAACAGAGCATGATCCCCTCCCTTCGAAAACTGGGCCTCATGGCAGTTTTCCAACAGGATAACGACCCCAAACACAACCTCCAAGATGACAACTGCCTTGCTGAGGAAGCTGAAGGTAAAGGTGATGGACTAAACCCAATTGAGCACCTGTGGCGCATCCTCAAGTGGAAGGTGGAGGAGTTCAAGGTGTCTAACATCCACCAGCTCTGTGATGTCATCATGGAGGAGTGGTAGAGGATTCCAGTAGCAACCTGTGCAGCTCTGGTGAATTCCATGCCCAGGAGGGTTAAGGCAGTGCTGGATAATAATGGTGGTCACACAAAATATTGACACTTTGGGCACAATTTGGACATGTTCACTGTGGGGTGTACTCACTTATGTTGCCAGCCATTTAGACATTAATGGCTGTGTGTTGAGTTATTTTCAGAAGACAGTAAATCTACACTGCTATACAAGTTGTACACTGACTACTCTAAGTTATATCCAAGTTTCATGTCTATAGTGTTGTCCCATGAAAAGATATAATGAAATATTTGCAGAAATGTGAGGGGTGTACTCACTTTTGTGATACACTGTATATACAGTATATATGTATATACAGTATAATAAACCCAAGTGTGTATGTTGTTTGGATTTATATATATATATATATATATATACAGTGTATCACAAAAGTGAGTACACCCCTCACATTTCTGCAGATATTTAAGTATATCTTTTCATGGGACAACACTGACAAAATGAAAATTTGACACAATGAAAAGTAGTCTGTGTGCAGCTTATATAACAGTGTAAATTTATTCTTCCCTCAAAATACAGCCATTAATGTCTAAACCACCGGCAACAAAAGTGAGTACACCCCTAAGAGACTACACCCCTAAATGTCCAAATTGAGCACTGCTTGTCATTTTCCCTCCAAAATGTCATGTGATTTGTTAGTGTTACTAGGTCTCAGGTATGCATAGGGAGCAGGTGTGTTCAATTTAGTAGTACAGCTCTCACACTCTCTCATACTGGTCACTGAAAGTTCCAACATGGCACCTCATGGCAAAGAACTCTCTGAGGATCTTAAAAGACGAATTGTTGCGCTACATGAAGATGGCCAAGGCTACAAGAAGATTGCCAACACCCTGAAACTGAGCTGCAGCACAGTGGCCAAGATCATCCAGCGTTTTAAAAGAGCAGGGTCCACTCAGAACAGACCTCGCGTTGGTCGTCCAAAGAAGCTGAGTGCACGTGCTCAGCGTCACATCCAACTGCTGTCTTTGAAAGATAGGCGCAGGAGTGCTGTCAGCATTGCTGCAGAGATTGAAAAGGTGGGGGGTCAGCCTGTCAGTGCTCAGACCATACGCCGCACACTACATCAAATTGGTCTGCATGGCTGTCACCCCAGAAGGAAGCCTCTTCTGAAGTCTTTACACAAGAAAGCCCGCAAACAGTTTGCTGAAGACATGTCAACAAAGGACATGGATTACTGGAACCATGTCCTATGGTCTGATGAGACCAAGATTAATTTGTTTGGTTCAGATGGTCTCAAGCATGTGTGGTGGCAATCAGGTGAGAAGTACAAAGATAAGTGTGTCATGCCTACAGTCAAGCATGGTGGTGGGAATGCCATGGTCTGGGGCTGCATGAGTGCAGCAGGTGTTAGGGAGTTACATTTCATTGAGGGACACATGAACTCCAATATGTACTGTGAAATACTGAAGCAGAGCATGATCCCCTCCCTCCGGAAACTGGGTCGCAGGGCAGTGTTCCAGCATGATAATGACCCCAAACACACCTCTAAGACGACCACTGCTTTATTGAAGAGGCTGAGGGTAAAGGTGATGGACTGGCCAAGCATGTCTCCAGACCTAAACCCAATAGAACATCTTTGGGGCATCCTCAAGCGGAAGGTGGAGGAGCGCAAAGTCTCGAATATCCGCCAGCTCCGTGATGTCGTCATGGAGGAGTGGAAAAGCATTCCAGTGGCAACCTGTGAAGCTCTGGTAAACTCCATGCCCAGGAGAGTTAAGGCAGTTCTGGGAAATAATGGTGGCCACACAAAATATTGACACTTCAGGAACTTTCACTAAGGGGTGTACTCACTTTTGTTGCCGGTGGTTTAGACATTAATGGCTGTATATTGAGTTATTTTGAGGGAAGAATAAATTTACACTGTTATATAAGCTGCACACAGACTACTTTTCATTGTGTCAAAGTGACATTTTGCCAGTGTTGTCCCATGAAAAGATATACTTAAATATCTGCAGAAATGTGAGGGGTGTACTCACTTTTGTGATACACTGTATATATATATATATATATATATATAATGAACCCAAGTGTGTATGTTGTTTGTTTATTATATATATATATATATACAGTATATATGTATATACAGTATAATAAACCCAAGTGTGTGTTGTTTGTTTATTATATATACTGTATATATATATATATATTACTCATTACACAAGATTCATCAGTTCACAAGATTATGTCAAACACACTCATGGACAATTTAGTTCCTCCAGTTCACCTCACTTGCATGTATCTGGACTGTGGGAGGAAACCGGAGCTCCCGGAGGAAACCCACACAGACATGGGGAGAACATGCAAACTCCACACAGAAAAGACCTGAACCGCCCCGCCTGGGAATCGAACCTGTGTGAGGCGACAGTGCTACCCACCGGAAAGGCTGTTTTACAGTGGACGAGGGGAACGGAAGATTTTAGTGCATCAATCATTAACGAGTTCAGTGTGACGGGACCAGAGCGATTTAGAAAAACACACTGACAGAATCTGTGTTAAAGTGAACCAGGCTGAAGGTGCGGCATACAAACATGTTTTGCTCCTCTTGTTCCATTCGTAACCACTAAACACAAAGCATAAACACACCCTAGACTGGGAACAGTCTATTTCAAGGCTTCGGTCATTCCTTCTCCTTATCAGACACAGCCAATCATGTCTGTGTAAACGTCCAGCCGGTCAATAGCACCACGTGGTGGTAAAACAGAGAATGAAAGAACGTTGTGGACAAAACAACATGAACAGTTTTGCTCTGGGGCGACATGGTGGGCAGCACTGTCGCCCCACAGCAAGAAGGTCCTGGGTTTGATCCTCAGGCGGGGCGGTCCGGGTCCTTTCTGTGTAGGGTTTGCATGTTCTCCCCTTTTCTGCGTGGGTTTCCTTTCACAGTCCAAAAACATGCAGTCAGGTTATTTGGAGACACCGAATTGCCCTATAGGTGAATGTGTGTATGTGTGTGTCTGCCCTGCGATGGACTGGCGCCCCGGGGGTCCAGGGTGTTACTGTGTGCCTTGACCCAATTGAAAATCTGGGATCTGGGTTCCAGCACCCAAACTGGGTTCGATTCGAAGGTCCTTTCTGTGTGGGGTTTGCATGTTCTCCCTGTCTTTTCTGTGTGGGTTTCTTCCAGGAGCCAATTGTAGCTACTAATCGTCTCTGTGTGTGTGTGTCGCCCAATGAATCAGACCCACTGCAACCCTGACCAGGATGAAACGGTGGTAAAACAGACAGTTATGAATGAATGAATAATCTGCAAGTTGCTTGTAATACCACATCTGTACCAGAGGGGGCACTGCATCCACAAATCTTCACACGTCACATACTGCAGCTTTATTAGTCTAAAAAAATCAAATATATATAATTATTTATATGCAAAATTAATCCACAATGTTTCTTTTAGAGAAAATAGCTACAAAAGTAAAAAGTTTGACATTTTCTGTACATAAAAAATTCATTGTTTCATCACGGAGGACATAAAAACATGGAGTTCCACTGGAAATGAACAGCAGTGTTAGGACAAAGTGTCAAGGTTCAGTCATGATTCGTTATACAGAGAAGTGGTAGCTCAGTCGTTAAGGTACTGGCCTAGTGCTAGTGATCAGAAGGTTGCCGGTTCAAGGCCCACCACTGCAAAGTTGTCATAGCAAGGCCCCCTGTGTCTGGTAAATGATGCAAAATGACAAACTCGACTTTAAAAATACAGATTTATGCAAAAGTCTGAACGTCCCTGATCAAAGTTCATGTTTTGTTGTTGTTTTTTCAAGTGTAAATAAGCTACAAGGAACAAAACTCTTCTATTTTATTGATGCATTTTTCTCCCAGTTTATCGTAATTAATTTGTCTTCCGCTGCTGGTGGATCCCTGATTGTAGGCGAGGTGGGTATATCGCTGCTCACGCCTCCTCCGACCCGCGTGCAGCCCTGAGCGGAACCCTTTTCACCCATGCACCCTGCACGGGCGCCTCTCTATCCGCCAATCAGGGTCCTTACACAGCGTTTGAAGACCCCGCCCACATAGTCCGGTCATTCCGCCCTAGCAGAGACGTGTCTGCTGCACGCACTGCTGATTATGCCAGCTAGATGGCGCCCAGTCGACCGGTGGCAACGCTGAGTTTCGAACCGAGGAGTTCAGAATCTCGGCGCTGGCGTGCTAGAGGAATATCCCGCTGCACCACTAATAATAATAATAATAATAATAATAATAAAATCATCAATAGAAAAAGATTCCCTGATTTACCCCAGGGGGTAATAAAATAAACTCTATTTATTTTCTATTCATGAATACCAGAGCTGACATCCCAAGCTCAAGAGTTCTCTCTAACAAACGGCTCGTCTGAGGGAGGGAGGGTCGCCGGGGTTCCTCATAACTGCTGCGATTACGACCTCTGCTGGCTGATCGATGGCGCTGCACAGACATGGGGATAATGGAGATCAGTTTATGACTCTCCGTGCGCGGTACGGATCTCCATATGAACCCATCTGGTGCGGGTGAGAAGAAGCGATCTGTACTGGACACGTGTCGGACGGGCGTGTGTTAGTTTCGACCCTGCTCGGTCAGAAGTGGAGGTCTGCAGCGAGTCATGAGAGTTCGGAGCTCTGTTTCCCCCCCCTCGCTTTTACGCACTCTCTGTATAGTAAGAGTCGCTCGGTGGTGTGCTGCGGTAGCCTGTTCCGCCGCGCCCGGACTATGCTCGCCGCCAGGGGGAACAGCCGTCTGAACCCCCCCGAAGAGGCCGGGACGGCCAGCAGCCTGTGGCAGAGGCTCCGCAACTGGGGGAAGCGTGTGGCCTCTTTCCAAAACGCCTCGACCGAAGAGTCTCCGTCCAGCAGAGGCTCGGATAAATACAGGTCGAGCTCGGAGCCCGGGGTCATCGCCGCGCGGGGCCGCTCCAGCCGGAACACCTTCTTGCTTTTGATGTTGCCCAGGCTGGCGGCCCGCGCGGCCAGCTCGTCCTCGCGGTCCAGCGCGGCGGTGCCCTCCTCGACCGGGATCCACGTGTCCATTTCGCTCACGGCGGACTCCAAGACGGAACAGGCTAAGACTTTCGTGGGCGGGTTAAGAGTTGCGGCGGAGGCGGAGTCGTCCTGCCGGTCGTCCTCGAAGGGCTGGAGCTTGATCCGAGGGTCCAGGATGGTCGCGAGGATGAGGTCTCGTTTCATGATCAGGGGTTGGAAGTGGTCGCGCAGGCTGGCACGCAGAGCCCTGCAGAACGGCGGGTGACCGGTCGCCTTGGCGGCGAGGGTTCTATCGATGCCGATTATGGACGGGATGACCAGGGAGAACGTGACGCCGTCTCCCTGAAGGACCTGCACGGCCTCTTCGAACGGCTCCAGCAGCCCGACGGCGTCCGCGGCTCGCTCGCGGTCGACGCGCAGCGCCGGCGGAGGGTCGTCCGCACCGTCCTTGTGTGCCTGGGCCAGCAGGGCCCGCGCGGCGTCCCACGCGAACTCCGAGGTCAGTCTGCGCACGCTGGCGAAGGTGGAGTTCCAAGCGTAGGCGCCGTAGCTGTACGGACCCGCCAGGGAGAATTTAAACTCCCTGAGGAGGAGCTCGTCCCAGTAGACGTTACGGCGGAAGAAGAGCACCACGTCGCGGAGCTGCGAGAGCGCGTGATCCACGGACTTGCAGCTCTTCAGCGCCTCCCTGATGGCCGAGTGGAGAAGGCCGCCGGTGCAGTCCGTGTGCGTTCCCAGCAGGATCTCGGAGAAGCCGTCCACGTAGACCTGATCGTCCAGGAAGTCGACCAGCTCGTCCTCCTCCGGGTCGTTCTTCTGCGCGCTGTGCATGATCTTGTAGTCGCAGAAGAAGTCGTGCGCGCTGATGGTGCTCTTGGCCTCGTGGGCGATGATGTAGCCGATGTTTTCGGGGAACAGACCGTAGCTCAGCAGCACGGCCTCCAGCTCCCGGGTGACCAGGCTGTTCAGGTTCTTCCCTCTCAGGTGCCGGAAGGCGACGGTGGGCCGGCGGACGTTCCAGGCCTCGTCGAGGAAGTGCAGCCGGACGGCGAGCACGGGGTCGGCGTCGTCGCCCGCCCAGACGTCCGCCGTGACGTGGATGTCGGCGCTCTCGCCGCTGACGGCGCGACAGTCCCTGAGCTGTCCGATCAGGCGCGGCTTGGCCGTCTTCTCCACGGCGTCGTACAGCCTCAGCCCCAGCGTGCGCTGAGAGAGTCTGGGGTGCCGGGGACAGACCGCCGCGACGAAGCTCCGGAACCCCGAACCTTCCACCAGGCTGAGGGGCAGCATGTCCTCGGCGATCATCTGCAGCACGCCGTCCGCGCTGGATCTGGATCTGGAACTCGAAGTGTCGGTGTTATAACAGGTCCTGTTGGTTCCGAGCTTCCGTTTCCTCCTGGAAACCCTGAGATCTGACGTTCCCTTTGATTGTAAACATAAACAAACGTTTTCTGGTTAGCACGCTAGCACTGTAACGCGCAGAGCGGTAAAGAGCACAGGTAACAGCGAAATCACCTGATCGGGAACGTCCGGGACTGGATCCGAATCCAAAACGACATCACAACAGAAGTCCTGATCATAATTACTGAGGGGCTCCGGTGTAGGTCGCATCTGTTCGAATGGAGGGAGGAGTTAAATATTATATAAATATAATATGTATAAAAATAAATATCATATTAATAATATTGCATAATAAATTAAAATATTTTATATAATATAATAATAAAATATCGATAAATGAATACTATATAATAAAGAAAAATATAAATAACAATTTATTATATTATTATTTTTTGTAATATTTAAATTTTTTAATATAAAATAATAACAATATTGATAAATATTATATAATAAATAATAAACAAGTAAAAATAATAATAATCATTTATTATTTCATTATAATTTTTTATATAATATAATTACAACATTGATAAATTAATATTATATAATAAATAATCATTATTATTTATGTTATTATTTTTAATTAATTTTATTATTTATATATTGAACATAATAATAACGAATATAAATAAATAAATATAAATAATATAATATAAATATAAATAATATAAATAAATATAAAATAATAATACATATAATAAATAATATAATATAAATATAAATAAATATAAAGATAAATATCGCCTATAGGACGATAATTGGCTCGTCCGAGAAAGGGGGGAGGGCTGCAGGGGTTGGTCCTAATCTGCTGTACAATGAGACGGGGGATAATAGAGATCGGAGCGTGACTCTCCGTGCGCGATACGGATCTCCATATGAACCCGCCTCATGCAGGTGAAAAGAAGTGGTGAATGTATTTACACTGTTGTCACTTTATTAGAACTGTAGCCTTTGTTCTAAGAGGGTTTTAGCAGATTTAAATCCTTATTCTGTTATTATTTAAACTAGAAGCACTTCTGTAGGTCGTTCTGGATATAAGAGCGCCTGCTAAATGCCGAGAATGTAAATATAAATGTATATAAACTATAATACGTTAGAACCAGGTCTCTTACATCTTCAGGCGTGTCGGTCAGAGACTCGGACGTCAAGCTGGTGTTGCAGGAGTCGTCCTTCTGAACCACAAATCACACATTTATTCATGAATAAATTCTATTAAAAACGATGAATAATAATTCAGATCATGATATTTAACTCCATACTTTGCTTTCCTCTACAGGAGAAGGAGCTCGGTCCTCCTCGCCGGCCTCTGCTTTTATAGGAAGCAGAGGATCGTCGTCCACCACCAGAGCGCCCGTGGCTATTTTGTGCCTCAGAGACGAATACCAGCGATTCTTGATGGAGTTATCCGTCCTGCCGGAGCAAAGAAATACGTTAAATACTCAAAAGCACAGCTTCCAATAATATACACTCACTGTCCATGTTTCTACACTCACTGTCCATTTTATCAGCTCCACTTACCATATAGAAGCACTTTGTAGTTCTACAATTACTGACTGTAGTCCATCTGTTTCTCTGCATGCTTTGTTAGCCCCCTTTCATGCTGTTCTTCAATGGTCAGGACCCCCACAGGACCACCACAGAGCAGGTATTATTTAGGTGGTGGATGATTCTCAGCACTGCAGTGACACTGACATGGTGGTGGTGTGTTAGTGTGTGTTGTGCTGGTATGATGGAGTTTTTAAACACCTCACTGTCACTGCTGGACTGAGAATAGTCCACCTGCCAAAAACATACAGCCAACAGCACCATGTGTCCACTGATGAAGGTCTAGAAGATGAGCGACTCAAACGGCAGCAATAGATGAGCGATCGTCTCTGACTTTACATCTACAAGGTGGACCGACTAGGTAGGAGTGTGTAATAGAGTGGACGGTGAGTGGACACGGTGTTTAAAAACTCCAGCAGCGCTGCTGTGTCTGATCCACTCATACCAGCACAACACACACTAACACACCACCACCATGTCAGTGTCACTGCAGTGCTGAGAATCATCCACCACCTCAATAGTACCTCTCCACTCCGGAGAAAACTATGGCACGGCCGGCACTAGGGGCAATTAAGGGTTAAGGGCCTTGCTCAAGGGCCCAACAGTGACAACCTTGCAGAGGTGTGGCTTGAACCAGCGACCTTCTGATTACTAGTCCAGTACCTTAACTACGAACTGTGAACAGATCAATACAGGTCAGCACGTCTCACCTCCCAGGAAGCAGTCTGGCGATCTTGGACCAGCTCGTCCCGATAACGCTGTGGGCCTTGCAGATGACGAGATCTTCTTCTGTCGTCCAGGCGTTTTTATTCACCGAGGGGTCGAGGTGGTTATGCCAGCGTTCCCTGCACTGCTTTCCCCTGCGACCTTTGAGGTACTTGGCTATCCGGGCCCACTTCTGGTTTCCGAATTTCGACACCAATCCGATGAGCTATGGAGAAAAAAAAAAATACAGCTTTTTTTATTAGCTCATTTAATAATAATAATAATAATAATAATAATAGTTTTATTTATTCAGTCTCAAGGTCACTTTACAGGTGAGCACTGCACTTTATTTAGATGTTTAGATTTTAAATATACAAGCCCACAAACAGACCTGACATAATTAATTAACATTTTTGGGTTCAATTCTCCTTTCTGTGTAGAGTTTGCATGTTCTCCCCATGTCAGAAGTCCAAAGACATGCAGTCAGGTCAAATAAAGCTACTAGAAATGACCCTAAGTGTGTGTGTGTTTGTCTAGTGATAGACTAGCGACCTGTCCGCAGACTAAACATAATGTACTTGGAGCTTACTTATTATTTATAATTTATATTTAACTGTTTGAAGTTTCCCTGAGTTTTCCCTGTTTCATTACAGTACAGAAATGAGGTAACAGAGGTCAAAGTTCATTAGTTATCTATTAACATCGATCGGCGGTAGAGAATACCCCAGCTCTCTCTCTCTACACGGACACATTTCCCATCATCCTACACTCCCGAGAAGAGGGCGTGTCTGAATTCTTAGCTCCCTTAAAATGCTCCTACTGAGGCTGAGGCGCCTTAATTCTGAGTGATGATCTGACCGAATGACGAGGGAGCGCCAAAAAACTACAAACGTGGCGGACGAATGTAATGCGGAGCAACCAACGGAGTTCTTTTCACATGTAAATAAACTCTCATTGATGTTTAATGTGTTTAAAGGTGTAATTATACAAGTTGTTTATTTGTAAATTGGAGCGTCAGGGTCAGTTTAAGCGTTTTCGCTATTAGAATCCTCTCCACTGAGGCAGCTGATCAGGCAGGTGGGCAGCAGGGCTTTTCTTTACGTCTTTATAGAGCTTGCTTTGTGTGCAGGAAGGGCCGTCCCTAAACTGTTGCTGCAAAGAATCATCAGAATCATATCATTGCCTTTATATAAATAATTTATTACACCTGTTGTTACTGAAACACATGAATTTAATAATTAGAAGGTGTCCCAATACTTCTGACAGTATAAAGTATGTGAGGTGTGATGCTATAAGTTAAGAATTATTATCCAGACACCCCAAAATCTTGACCTAGTGAGAATGAAAGTGTACCATAATGCTCACCATCGCATCTTCCTCTTTGGTCCAAAAGCCCTTGACCAGGTCTGGGTCCAGGACCCGATTGTAACGGTACTTACAGTCCGGTTCGCTTCGGCCCTGTGAAGGAGGCAATAATTCTGTAGTAGATCTTTATACACCTGATAAAACAGACTAATAGTATCTTTACATACTGGTAAGAAAGAGGCGATAAGATCCCAGTTACTGGAACCCAGGCGCTGGACCAGAGCTTTGAGACAGTCGTCCTGATTACACACACACACACACACACACAATTATTAACATTTGTTTTAATGGGTCGCATCAGGTCCTGATGGTGCTGTAATATGATTCAGAAACAAGCAAACAGGTTTTGGTCTGTTGGTCCAGGATGCTGTTAAGCTACTTTGAGTCACAGTCTATACAAACACATTTGAACTTGAGGTGCTATCGGCCTCACTTACTTCCTCCGGAGTCCATCGGCCTCTCGGCTTTTCGGGCTGTTCTTCCAGGAAGTTGGAATTCAAAGAAATGGGAAAATTCAAACCGGGTTCGTCCATCTGTCCGAAAACATAAACATGAATGAATGAATGTGACGTCCCGATCCAGAGCCGATGTGAACACACAAGCATCCTCACGGCATCTAAGATAAGGGTGTGCACTTCAGCAGAGGTGGAAAGTAACGAGTTACGTTTACTGTAATTGAGTAGTTTTTTTTGTGTACTTGTATTTTTTAAAGTAGATTTTACAACCTGTAATTTTACTTTTACTTAAGTATGTTTTGTATTAGGAATTGTAATAATTGTAAATTTAAATAACAAGTAAAAAAAAAAAAAAGAAAACAATAAAAAACTCGACATCAAACCGGCCCGTTATGCTGTTCGATCCGGCCCGCTGAGCATTTACGAAATTGTTCTTTAGAGTCGGGCTCGTGAACCGAATCACTGAGTTAACGAGTCAGAAACGACTCACTCCGTTTCATTACGATGTTGTGCATGAACGACTCCATGAATCGGTTCATTCGGTGAAGAGATTCAGATGTATAAACCAATCAGAGCTTCCGAATTCGGATTCTGGGCGGAATTTCAATCTCTTTCTTCATTGGTTGTTCTATGAATGACAGTTTAGTGAACGAATCACCAATTTAAGCTTTTTACCGGGAAAGCCGAGATAATAAATGATCTACAATAGTTTTCATTAGTTCGGTGGATAAAACAGTTTGGTATGGATTAATATATTCTGGAAACATACAAGATGGTCTTATATAAAGCGGATTATATCCCTAATGGAACAACACATGGATTTAGATCAGGTAAGCAGATAAGTGGTCATGACTTTCTGTTGCTGTGTGACTGATCTGGGTCGCGGTTCTGCTGTTTACGGTTGGCTTTCATTTTGCAACGATAGCAAAGCATTATGAAATATTGTGATTTTTTTATGTTCATTTATCTGAGTATTTATTTAAGTAAAACGAACAGCATAAATGTGATTGTGAGATTCAGCTGGTTTGTCTGCTGTATCATTCACTTATGAACTTCTGTTGGAACAACAAACAAGCCACGAAGTAACGTTTACTCTGAGTGCATTTTAAATGAGTTACTTTTTACTTTAGTAGATTTTTAGACTAGTAATTTTACTTGTACTTAAGTAAAAAATCATCAAAGTAATCGTACTTTTACTTGAGTACAATATTTTAGTACTCTTTCCACCTCTGCACTTCAGTTCTACAACAGTCAAATATAATGACAGTGACGTGCTTTAACACAGTTTGCGCCCTGTGTTCGTTCACATTGATGATCTGATGTTCTGGCAAACAGAAAGAAGCTTTTCTTTGCTGTATCTTTATTTAGCTTTTGTAAAAAATCAGTGGCAGTTCAATTGAATTTTGAGTGCAGCAGCAAGTGCTAAAAAACGATTTTTAAATTTGTACATCTGCGCTGTGTTTTTGTTTTGTTTATAGAAGCTGATGAGGACTACCAGTTCCTATTTTAGCACCTATAAGATCTTTAGGGAAAAATAAGAATTAAAATGAGAGTGTACCGTTTTTCCCGTTACTCTACAGGTCCCTCAATACACGTACACTTTTTATCCACATTGTGGATTGTCAGCGGTTGAGGTACCAAACTAGTCTCCGGGAGGTTGTTGGATCAAGATTCACTGTCAGGACCTTGACCCTTAATTGTATTCAGTCACTTTGGTCAAAAATGTCTGCTAAATGCTTTAAATGATCAGTGATGCTGTTTGTAATGAAGGCTGGATCATTACTATTACATTTTACATTTTCAGCATTTAGCAGACGCTTTTATCCAAAGCGACTTACATTATTATACAGTCTGAGCAATTGAGGGTTAAGGGCCTTGCTCAGAGGCCCAACAGTCACAACCTGGCAGTGGTGGGGTTTGAACCAGCAACCTTCTGCTTACTAGTCCAGCACCTTAACCACTAGGCTACAACTGCAATTACATTGCATTGCACTTAAAAACTCTAAACTCCTGGCTCCTAATGGAACGTGGTGCTCTTGGTAAAGCTGTTATACATGATTAGACTGATGTGATTTGCAGGTAAATTCAAATCTGTACACATCTGTACACATCTGCCTTAAAAAGTCCCTGAAAATACATCATCTCAGCTTAGTTAAGCCTTTTGTCTATTTATTCATTTGGGTAATTTGGGTTCAACGCATAGGTTGGGCCCTTGAGCAAGGCCCTTAACCCTCTCTGCTCTGAGCCTTACGATGGCTTTCAAACAAGCCGGGATATGCAAAGAAAGAATTTTGTTGTGCTGTACGTCTGTATATGTATATATGACAAATTAAGGCATCCTGTCCTACATTCTATCTATCTATATGTGTCATTTAATGCAAAAACAGGTATTATGTTTCTGTCTGTTTATTTTATCTTGTCTTTATATTTTGGACCATTTTATATTTTCCTTTTTATAGCAGTGGGTTGGTTAAAACTGTTCTTGTGTTGTCTTGTGTAAAAGTTTCAACAAGCATTAAGCCTTTTCCTAAGCATTTTAATGCATATTATTTGCTTATTATGTGCATAATGCGTGCAAGCAAGTGAAAAAGTGAAAGTAATTGCTGTCAGCTCAGTGTTGTGTACAGATCAACACCGTGAAAACACGTTATAAGTTGGGAAATAAATAAAAAAACAATGCAAATGTTGGCTTCCTATTTCTTCTGCAAAGGAAAGGCAGCAGTTTTATAATAAATAACAAGAACAAACTGATGACAAAGTTCAAATGTACGGACAAATGGAACTTCCTTAACTAAGCTAACCGACTATGCTAGTCGAAAAATAATAATAATAATAATAATAATAATGTCAAACATAAGTTATTTTGGTAATGTTAGAGCTTGACAACATGCCTGCAAAAGAAAAAAGAAATATAGCACACAACTCATTACAAAATAGTTCTTAAATATGTTTAAATCAACACTAATAAAACATTAATTTGGATGTGTTAACAGTTGGCAATTAGCATTAGCATGTTCGATTGAACCGTTAGCTGAGCTGTTAGCCGGTTAGCTTGAGTGTGTGTTCATTACCTGAAACAGTAACGGATTCCTCTCTCTCTCTCCAACACTTCATACACTTTTATAAACCAGTAATTCAGTGTATATATAAAATTATTGTTAGATTTATTAATAATGTTTGTTATTTGTCTTTTATTGATATCATTCTAGCTCGTGTTAAACTTCCCTGCGCGCCCAAAGTTCTTAACTGCGGTTTACTGGTCCAACGGTAGCCGCTCGCACAGAGGAGTCGTGGTGAGAGTCACAGCTGCGCTCAGTTTGCGCAGGACTTTAACATGCGCGCATATGTGTATATACACACACTTAAATATTCTACACTATTGTATCGTACGAGTGTCAGATATATGTGCTCGTATGTACAGAATAATCTGATCAATTAAAAATCTGGGTTACACAGACTTCAGTCATTTAAAATAAATCAATAAATAAATAGTAGTAGTAGTGCTATGCAGCCACTGTTCGGCCCTTGAGCAATTCTTATGCGAAGAATTTAAGTTAATTTAAAAAGAAAACAAACTGAGTGCAATGTGAGATAGAACGTACAAATTACAAACATTAACATCAACTGAAAGTGTGACAGTTTTAATATATTTTTATTTGCGTACCAAATGACATGTTCTTTACTAGATAGGGTGTATAACTAGGGCACTAGATGACTGCGTCATTACTATTCTTTAGGTACTTGGTAGTACATAACGTGCGGATTAAGACACAGCCATTAACAACACGATAGTCCAGTTAGCCAGAAGCTAACCTTACATTTAATTTTAGAAGAAAAAATAAAACAATGAAAACTGGTGATTATAAGTTAGTTTTCTAGTTATGATGACACTTTATTACCTATTTATGCTTGTGTTCTGTAATGATTGGAGACACCAAAAAAGGCGTTCAGGGTTTAAAATGTAAATAATATAAAACAATCACAGTTAGGTAATGTAATGTTCATGAGGGGCCTATACAGGATTATTAATCATATTTGCTGAACTGCTAAGATTTAGATTATTTTTAAAGCTATACATTCTGTTGGTGATAATTTTCTACCTTTGATTTATTACAGCTTTATAGCTACAGAACCACAGACACCAGTGAGGGTGAGCTGGAGATAATGATAACTGTCCTTGCTTTTATTACATTTGTCATACACCAATCAGGCATAACATTATGAACACCTTCCTAATATTGTGTTGGTCCCCCTTTCGCTGCCAAAACAGCCCTGACCCATCAAGGCATGGAGTCTGACACCTTTCTGTCAGAACCAGCATGAACTTATTTAGCAGTTTCAGCTACAGGAGCTCGTCTGTTGGATCGCTTCGCTCCCCATGTGCATCATTGAGCCTTGGCTGCCCATGACCCTGTCGCTGGTTTACCACTGTTCCTTCCTTCTACCACCTTTGATAGATACTGACCACTGCAGACCGGGAACACCCCACAAGAGCTGCAGTTTTGGAGATGCTCTGACCCAGTCATCTAGCCATTACAATTTTGCCCTTGTCAAACTCGCTTAAATCAGTGGTCATAATGTTATGTCTGGTGGGTGTATATACAGTAAAAAAGAAGGGCACTCGGGTGGTGCAGTGGTCTATTTTGCTAACCCACCACCACTGAGATCTGGGTTCGAATCTCAGTGGTGCTATCTACCAGCCAAGGGTCTGAAGATCTACATTGAATTGGCACCCTGTCCGGAGTATTCCTGCCTTAGATCAGTATTTACTAGTGAAGCCAGATCTACCAAATGAAAAAATGAATCAGATTAAAATAATTGACATTATGTACACATGATATAAATGATATACATAATATTCATATTGTATACACTTTGTATACATGTTGTTAGGTTTATGATACACATACCCCACTTCTTTATAATGATGCAATGACAACCTCTGCTGGCTAATCGATAGCACTGCACGATGACACTGGGGATAATAGAGATCAGTGCATGGCTCTCTGTGCGCGATACGGATCTCCATATGAACCCGTCTGTGCAGGTGAAAAGAAGCGGCCATTCAGTTATATTTTTCTATATATTTTATGCATCTTTCTCCAAGTTTAGCGTAGTCAGTTTGCCTTCCGCTGCTGGTGGATCCCCGATTGCAGTTGAGGTGGGTATATTGGGGCTCACGCCTTTTTACCCAGCATTTGAAGACCCCGCCCACATATTCCGCCCATCCCTTTCTGCAGGCACTGCCAATTATGTCCGCTAGATGGTGCCCAGCCGACCGGTGGCAACACCGAGTTTCGAACCGATGAGTCTCAGAATCTCGGCGCTGGTGTGCTAGTGGAATATGCTGCACCACCTGGATGCTATTTTTTTCCATTTTTCGGCCAGTACATCTAATCTGATCCTCGAAGGAACAAAGCACATCCAAAGTCATATCCAATTCCCAATTGTGAATCCGCTGCCGCTCGCACAACCCTCAGTCTGATCAAGTACAGCCGGATCACCACACTCCCCTTCTGACACGTCCAATCTTCTGCCGCTTCTTTTCACCTGCCAGTGTTGGGTTCCAGCAGAGAGCTGTATCACGTACAGAGAGACACGCTAAGCTCCATGTGACCACAGCCCCCCCTCGCATATCACAGTATATTTACTTTAACTGGTTTAAGATCAGAGGAATATAAGTGGTTAAAGTATTCGTACACATGCCTTACTGACTCACATCGTTGTCCTGACTGCATTACATATCATTAAGCAGGCAGTGTGTGGTTAGAAACACGGGTCTTTAAAGAAAGAAAATAAACTGCGCCCGCAGAAACGTCCATGTGAAGATGACAGGTTTAGAGGAAGCTGCTGTCGCTGGAGACGTAGGAGAAGCCGCTGAAGGCGTTGGAGCTGCCGGCTGCCATGCTGGCGCTGAGCTCCGGGGTTCTGCTCACAGAACCGGGCACCATCTCTCTGGTGAACTCCGGGTCGATGTTCTGGAGGTCAGCCGGCCCTCTCTAGGGAAACGGAGAAAGATTGTGGAGTGTAAAAGCGAACCCACTGCGCCACCATGCTGCCCACACACACGCACACACTCTCCACAACGAAAAAGCTTCTCAAGTGGAGGCTGTTATAGGTGCAAAGGGGCGGAAACTGTGTTAAATTTGATGATACATCATTCATTCATTTACTGTCTGTCTGTTTTACCACTGCTTTATTGTGGTCAAGGTTGCGGTGGGTCCAATTCACACGGGGGCGAAAGATAGGAAACACCCTGGACACACACGCACACTCACACACACACACTCATACCCATAGTAAATTTTGTATCTCTAATTAACCTGACTGCATGTTTTTGGACATGTGGGAGGAAACCGGAGCACCCAGAGGAAACCCACACAGACACAGAAAGAACTCGGGCCGCTCCACTTGGGAATCGAACCCAGGACCTTCTTGCTGTGAGGCGACAGTGCTACCCACACTCTATTTATTATGGATTTCCAAAACAACCTCCATCACTTTTCTACACAGTCGCCTTCCGATGCATTTTTCCAGCGTCAGACCAACTTGTTGAAATGTTTTTGGTTGAGCGCGTAGCCACTAATGCGCCGCTGCTCTCACATCATCATCACATGAGAATCTTCTTCCCCTTAAAGCTTCTTCGAGCGTCCAAAGAGGTGGAAATCAGATCGAGCTCTATAAATCCAGACTATAGGCGTCTCTCAAGTCTCTCAGACACGACTGATTACTCCTCCTACCTACTACACCCTTACCGTTTATAACCAAAATATACAAGTTAGGAAACTTTTTGAAGATCCCTCATTATAATAATAATTATTAATGAGAGTGTTATGATGTCATAATACTGCAGTACAAAACAACACGTAACCAATACTAAACATTTGGGGATTTGAGAACGGGATATTTTGGTGTATTGACAAAAAAACTGTGTGTGTGTGTGTGTGTGTGTGTGTATGGGGGGTAGAGTTGATGGCACAGTGTTTTAAATCCACCTGTGTGTCGCTGGTGTGCTTGTGTATTCAAGTAAATAATGAGATTTGATCATGAATATGTACAGTACATCATTGTTCATCTCTATACACACATTGACGATACGTTAAAATAATACAACACCCGTATTTATGAGGGTTAATGTGCGAGACCTACCACATGGGGGATGAACGGAGGGGTCATGTGCTTATGGTAGAGGTCATCCCAGTTTATAGGGCTGAAGAAAACGTGGTTTTTAATTTCCAGCTGCAAGCAAACACACACACCAGCGTGACTGTCATGATCTCTACAGCTTCACAGCACTGTATTTGGCACAGGTTAAAATCTAAATCTATTATCTACATCGTCCTACAGACATTTCCACTCACTATATTGTTTAGAATTGTTCTGTATGTGTGTAGTAGCTTTAAGTTATGAAACATAAAGCTGCAGTAAAGCACACAAGCCCACCAGTGCTGACATCTCAGCTCTGCTATCGGGTGACCAGGCGCCTACACGGACGATGATCGGCAGGTCTGAGGGGGGGAGGGCTGTAGGGGTTCCATACAACTGCTGCAGCTACGACCTCTGCTGCACAGACACTGTGGATAATGGAGATCAGTGTGTGACTCTCCGTGCACGATACGGATCTCCACATGAACCCCCCTGGTGCAGGTGAAAAGAAGCGGTCGGGATTGCACATGTGACAGAGGCCGGGGCGTGGTGTTAGTTATGACACTTGTCAGTCAGGAATGGAGGTCTGCAGCAGTACAGGTGAAATACGGTCAGGGACTCGGATATGACTGAATATTTAAGTATTTACTTCGTCCTCTTTGTGACACTGTTAACTCACGAAGTCGGCGATGGCTCCCAACCGGCGGTGGTGGTCTTTCTGAAGAAGTCCGTGCAGTAGGTGGCACACGGCGTCAGATTTCCCAGGTGGCATCTGCAGGGGCTTGTACAGGATGGCATCGTACATCTCTGCCACGTCCCGCCGGTAAAACGGAGGCTGGAAGTGTCACAGATTTACATCGATTTACCAAATCATACATACACACTATGGGGAAAGTATTCGGACACCATCTGAGAAGGTTTCTCATAAGACTTGTATGGGAATTTGTGCCCGTCCAATCAAAAGATTTGTATCAAAGTATTTGTATGGCTGGGCACTGATGTTGGTCTGAAGCTTCTAATTTCCTTTATATAATCAATTTGTATCACCTGTTAGCAACACCAATTCAAAAATTAGAAAGGGTGTCCCAATACTTTTGACTATACAGTGTGTATATAAGGTTATAGATACATGACTTACTAAGCTAAAGAGCATCTCGAACAGCACAGCTCCCAGGCACCACCAGTCCACCGTGCGGTCGTACGGCTCTTTCCGGAGCACCTCTGGAGCGAGGTACTGAAACCAGAGGAGCACATGGTGTTGTGGTCATGAAGGTGATGGTAAAACTGGCAGAGTTTTTATTTTATTTTATTTATTTTATTTTACTGCTTACCTCCGGCGTTCCACAGAATGTGGAGGTGGTGGCTTCAGCTTCCAGTCCTTCTTTACACAGGCCAAAATCCGTCAGCACCACGTGACCCTAAAACAACCACGTGTTTGGTTATTTATCATGACATGACTCTGAAGATGAGGAAGATTAAGCTGGATTGACGACATCACAACGTGGATTTTATTATTTGCCGCGACATGAGATCCATGTGTGCAGCCAACCATCACAAAGCCACAATGACATAATGCAACTTTGTGGGCTGCAAACCGGTGCCCCGGTGGTAGAGTAGGTACTGCTGAGCATCATGGGCCTTTATGATCTTGGTTCAGTCCTCAGGTGTGTGTCCGTGAGGATTGTCCTCACGTTATTGCTGTAGGTGGACCTGCACAGAGCCCAGACTTCAATGCCTCAATGCTATTCAACATCTTTGGGAAGAATCGGAACCTCAGTTGTGAGTTGTGAGCGCCCTGATGGGCACTAATTTCCACAGACATCATCCAAAACCTTAAGAAAGCCATGCCATAGTGGAGGATGCCCAATAATAATGCCCAAGGTTTTGTAATGGACATCCAAAAAACATTTTCTGCTTATTGTCCTCCCAGTTCAGTTTAGTCATATCCAATTACCCAGTCACATTTCACTTCCACTGCTATAGACGTCCACTCCTGACTAACATACACCCCCTTTGAATCGTGTGCATTACCAACTGCTTCTTTTCACCTGCACCAGTGTTCATACGGAGATCCGTATCGCGCACAGAGAGTCACGCACTGATCACCATTATCCCCCGTCTCATTGTGCAGCACCATCGATCAGCCAGCAGAGGTCGTAACTGCAGCAGTGATGAGGAACCCCTACAGCCCTCCCTCACTCAGACCAGCTCATTTGAACTCTAGATGTCTAGATGTCAGCTCTGGTGTTCTGTCACGTTTTAGGAATTTAATTTGGATCAAATTGAAGATGAAAAGCTGAACCTCTTACCTGAGCGTCTAACAGGATGTTTTCAGGTTTCAGGTCCCTGCAGGCGGAACATAACAGGAGAGAAGTGAGAGGGTCGGTCAGTCAGCTGAGTAATAAATGAGTAATAAACACAGGAAACGTCCCGGGGCACTGACCTGTAAATGATATTGAGGGAATGCAGGTAGCCGATGGCACTCGCCACCTCGGCGGAGTAAAACCGCGCCCGCGCTTCTGAGAAACACCGATCCCTCTGAAGGTGGAAAAATAACTGCAGGGGAAAGAAACAAACCTCGTGTTATCACCCGCCCTGATTCCGGGTGCGGTCCGTGATGAGGTCGCGTGTGGACCCTACCTCTCCTCCGTTTACATAGTCCAGGACGAAATACAGCTTCTCCGAGGTCTGAAAGGAGTAATGGAGGCCCACCAGGAAGGGGTGCTTCAGGCTCTTCAGCAGTACGTTCCTCTCAGCCATGATGTTCTTTTGCTGGAAAACACACGGGACTCTATTAGGCTCCCAGGAACTGGTTCAGGATTTATGAAGCGTTTATATCATTTATAGAAGCACTAAACTACGAGTCTAATCCATTTATTTTCCCATGATGCCGTTTACATTTGTGCCTTTTATTGGACACTTTTGTTCAAAGCGACTTACAGTTATGACTGAAACGCTTCAAGCAATTAAGGGCCTTGCTCAGTGGTGGGGCTTGAACAGGCAACCTTCTGATTACTAGTCCAGTACCTTAACCGATCCCTGTTCATTTTCAATTGCACATACATCAATCAGCCATAACATTAAAACCACCTCCTTGTTTCTACACTCACTGTCCATGTTATCAGCTCCACTTACAATATAGAAGCACTTTGTAGTTCTACAATTACTGACTGTAGTCCATCTGTTTCTCTGCATGCTTTGTTAGCCCCCTTTCACCCTGTTCTTCAATGGTCAGGACCCCCACAGGACCACCACAGAGCAGGTATTATTTAGGTGGTGGATCATTCTCAGCACTGCAGTGACACTGACATGGTGGTGGTGTGTTAGTGTGTGTTGTGCTGGTATGAGTGGATCAGACACAGCAGTGCTGCTGGAGTTTTTAAATACAGTGTCCACTCACTGTCCACTCTATTAGACACTCCTACCTAGTCGGTCCACCTTGTAGATGTAAAGTCAGAGACGATCGCTCATCTATTGCTGCCGTTTGAGTCGCTCATCTTCTAGACCTTCATCAGTGGGCACAGGATGCTGCCCACGGGGCGCTGTCGGCTGGATATTTTTGGTTGGTGGACTATTCTCAGTCCAGCAGTGACAGTGAGGTGTTTAAAAACTCCAGCAGCGCTGCTGTGTCTGATCCACTCATACCAGCACAACACACACTAACACATCACCACCATGTCAGTGTCACTGCAGTGCTGAGAATGATCCACCACCTAAATAATACCTGCTCTGTGTGCCATCCTCCGGATCTCCATATGAACCCCTCTGCGACAGGTGAAAAGAAGTGGTCGATGCTACACACGTGTGGAAAGATGTGTGTTAGTCATGACCCTCCTCAGTCAAGGAATAGGATATGACTAAATCAAGGGGGAAAAAGCCCCATCCACAGGTAAACCAGCGCGGCACATTTCTCAGATCCTAATCGTCGACAAACGCGTCAACACCAACGCTTTAAACTCTGCTGTGTGTGATGAGGGCCTATAAATGATTCTCATGGTACAAAGGACAGAGCACGATCAGATTAGATCAGATCAGACGAGCCGCGACCCAGCGACAGTGTCAGAAACACAAACAAATATAAAACCAGCTTTACGAACCTCTTTTTTCTTCAGGATGACTTTCTTCTGCAGAACCTTCACCGCATAAAACTTCCCGTCTGCTTTGAGTTTGGCCAGAAGAACCTAAAATCAAAACATCGGTCAAACTTCGTACAAGAGCCGGCGTGTTTACAGTCCATCACACCGTAATTAAAAGATAACGACGGCAAACAATCGTGGCCGCCGCTGTTTACAGGTTAATTGTCTCTCGCGGCCTCGGCGGATCTCTTACTTTGCCGAAGGTTCCTTTCCCGATCACGGCCAGAAAGTCGAAGTCTGTGGGTTTGGCACTGAAAGCGAAGCACAGAAACGACACGGTTATGAAATTCACCATAGCTGCTCAGGTGTCCAAATACTTTCGGGTCTAAAGTTACACAGTATTATTATTGGGGTCAGTCATCGTATGCCTTCCTTGTTGCCTAGAGGGTTAAGGGCCTTGCTCAAGGGCCCCTGTTGAGAATGTGAAGGTTTCATGTAAAGTGTCATGTCCCATTCGACCCTACATTGGACTAGTAATCAAAAGGTCACTAGTTCAAGCCCCACTACTGCCAGGTTGTCACTCTTTGGCCCTTAAGCAAGGCCCTTAACCCTCAATTACTTAAATAATATACTGTCACAGTACTGTAAGTCACTTCGGATAAAAGCATCTGCTAAATGCTAAAAATGTAATTGTTGTTTGGGGTTAAGGGCCTTGCTTCAATTGGTGTTCTAAAACTCCACCCACTGTCCACCACTGAATGTTATTAATGAGAATATAACTCCAGGGCTTGAAGATTTAATGCAAAGCTACACGTCCCACTCAACCCTAAACTGACAGTTGTAGCCTAGTGGTTAAGGTACCGGACTAGTAATCAAAAGGTCGCTGTTTCAAGCCCAACCACTGCCAGGTTGCCACTGTTGGGCCCTTGAGCAAGGCCCTTAACCCTCAGTTGCTTAGATAATACACTGTCACAGTACTGTAAGTCGCTTTGGATAAAAGCGTCTCCTAAATACCGAAGCCTAGTTTGACTCCTGCAGCTCTGAACCTTCGTTTAGTTTACACACACACACACACACACACACACACACACACACGCAACTTCTACAAGGTTAAATGTATGCATACAGCTCTAAATTCAGTCCCAAAGTGAGGTTGACCCTCAGTGTGTTCTAATTCAACCCTGTTTTGAACTAATCGTGTTTAATGCACATTTTAAAATTTACAAAATGTCATCATTTAATGTTTTTTACTTCAGTAAAGACTCACTTCGGATTGGCTGATGCTCCGAGGTTGACGTTGCTCTGTGTCGTTGGTGATAACTAAGAGACACATCAAATAAATAAAGAATAAATTCTAATAATGCTAAAACTGCTAAATTAAATTAATAAATAGATAAAATCAAGCAATCGAGCGCTCACCTGGTTATAGTGAGCCATCTCTCTGTCCGGTACTGCAGCCAGCCGCTCCCATCTGACCTGTGTGTGTGTGTGTGTGTGTGTGTGTGTGTGTGTGTGTGTATAAAAGTAAACTGTTATGAAGAATTCGATGACTCGACCGCCGCGTGTTTACGGTCAAATCTACAGAAATAAGAGCAATAAAAAAAACTGGATCTTCAGGTTCTGGGGGAGGAAGGAGGGGAATGAAAGTCTGGAGCCGTGAAGGACGTTGGGACACCACAGCAGGTTCAGGTGTGCACAGTAAACACAGTAAACACACACCGGCCTTTCACACACCTCACCGGGTTCAGCTCGGCGTACGGGCCGAGAGCCAATCGAATCGTCCCGGTCGCTCGTGTCCGTTTTCCTTTTGGTGTGATTGTGCTTGTCTGTGTCTATTATTTGGGTTTAAATGATATGGACTTATGTTTATCCCCCTCTTGTTTCCAGTTGGCATTACTCCTCATTCTGATACCTTTTTACACCGATCAGGCATAACATTATAACCACCTTCCTAATATTGTGTTGGTCCCCCTTTTGCTCTGTGTATTCTGACACCTTTCCATCAGAACCAGCATGAACTTCTTCAGCAGTGTGAGCTACAGGAGCTCGTCTGTTGGATCGGACCACACGGGCCAGCCTTCGCTCCCCACGTGCATCAATGAGCCTTGGCCGCCCATGACCCTGTCGTCGGTTTACCACTGTTCCTTCCTTGGTCCGCTTTTGATAGATACTGACCACTGCAGTTTTGGAGATGCTCTGACCCAGTCGTCTAGCCATCACAATCTGGCTCTCGTCAGACTCGCACAGATCCTCACGCTCGCCCATTTTTCCTGCTTCTAACATCAACTTTGAGGATAAAATGTTCACTTGCTGCCTAATATATCCCCCCCACTAACAGGTGCCGTGATGAAGAGATAATGCTGCATCACGGAGAACTAAAAGCGTCCGTCCGAACTACAAAAAATCTCGGTTTAAAGAAACTCCAGTGTCCTGCACAGAGTCCTGACCTCAGCACCACTCAACAGCTCTGGGATGAACTGGAACGTCAACTGATCAGTCAGCGCCAACCCACATAAACTACTATTGTACTATTGAATGGGTACAAATTCCCACAGACATGCTTCAAAGTCTCGTGAGAAGCCTTCTCAGAGGTCGCTCTGTTTTAATAGCATGTCTAGCAACCCGTGGTCAGGCGTCCAAATACTTTTGGTCACTGGTAGCTTAGAGGTCAAGGTACTGTGAGCTTGTTGGACGTACCATTTCAAAACCACGAACACCAGTATGAAGGTCCTTCCCCAACTCTTTCTTGAAGCTATAACAGCCCCCGCTCTTCTGGGAAGGTTTTTTGTTATGGTTATTTGTACCCACTTAAGTCTACATTATTGATGTTGATTGAAAAGCCCAGGCTCACAGTCAGTGTTCCAGTGTATCCCAATCATGTGCAGTCCACTGGAGTTTCATAAAGTGTTTTCAGCTGAATTTAGCCACAACAATGGAAGCGAATTGTTTATAAGCCTGTTTGTTATGGTTGTGGCCTAAACTGTAATCAGGAGGTTTAGTTTTATTGTTTACTTGTTTATTGTTTACTTCTCTCTGTTTTTTAACCCCGTGTTTAAGCTTGTATGCTGAACAGAATGGCACTTTGTGCACGTTCAGCATCTTTTTATTGATATTCTGTGATAACCTCCTGCTGGCTACCCGTATATGAGAAGTGGTTTCGGTGACGTGCCCTCATGTGCCCTCATGCGCCCTCGCAGGCCTGGGGAAGGAGGGCGGGGTCGAGAGTTTCTTAGTTTGTTGACAGAGTTGCACCCTGGCTCGCCTCTGGACTCGGTAGAAGCAGTCGCACCGATAACACTGACGTGGACTCTAAACCGAGCGTGTTTATGTCCTTTATGGAACAGGTCCACAATTTGGTCCTCATCATACTGGCTACGATCCTCACGCTCACCCATTTTTCTGCTTCTAACATCAACTCTGAGGATCAAATGTTCACCTGCTGCATAATATATCCCACCTACTAACAGGTGCCGTGATGAAGAGATAATCAGTGTTATTCACTTCACCGTTCAGTGGTCATAATGTTATGCCTAGTCGGTGTATGTGATTTCTTTTAATTATTATATAAAAAATACAAAATAGGATCCTGAATGTACTATGGCTTAGCAAAGCATCATCATGGTGCTTGGCTGGCATAGTGGTAAAGTTCATTACGTCTGGAATCCAGGGTTCAAATCCTCAGCGGTGCTATCGGCCGGTCGGGCTTTGCCTAAACAGCCTAGCTACTAGAAGACCCATACACAAGTCCCAAGCCCGGATAGAAATAGGAAATCAGGAAGGGCGTCCGGCTTAAAAACGGACCAGAGTAATCCGCTGTGGCGACGGCTAAATACGTGGTGAGTTTGTGTAAGACCGGGAGTGCTGGAGAGCTTACCTGTGTGTGTGGCGTGTGGAACTCTTCTCTGTGGACCGAGTGTTTTCACCGTGTAGCCGATGTGCATTGTTAGGAAATAAGTTCCTGCTTGTGGTGCTGGGAGCGAATGTCAAGGGTTCAAGTGAATGATCAACTTAAGAGCACGACGAAGGAGCTGTGTGTGTGTGTGTGTGTGTGTGTAATCTCTTAAACAGCAGTGTGTGTAATCTCTTAAACAGCAGTGTGTGTGTGTGTGTGTGTGTGAGAGATAATGAACGCCAGAGTAACCCACTCGGCCCCTTATCAAGTTTGTCCCGACTTCCTTCTGCTGTGCGTTATGAGACGATCAGAAACGTTACAGCCGAGCACGACGAGCTGATTATCAGGTTTCAAGTTTTATTATTTTATTTATTTATTTATTTTGTACATGATCATCAGGACGTTTTCGTTTTCCCGCCGGACAGAGAAACGCTCACAGATCGACATGACGCGTCAGACGCGCTTTCACATCACGACAGATAAACAGTCCGGGCGACATTCAGTATCAGACAGAAAAGGAAAGGGATTCTGGGAAGCGTCTGAAGGCGGCGGACTCGCTTGGCTCAGGATGTGCGTTTGCACCACTCAGTGGCAGATCATATAAAGTGCATAATTAACACGCTGCATGGACAAAAGTATCCGGACGCCCCGTCTGATTACTGAATTTATGTGAGTCATTATATGAAAGGACCTTCCCTAAAGCTTTGTTTTAATAGCATATCTAGCAACCCGTGGTCAGGCGTCCAAATACTTTTGGTCACTGGTAGCTCAGAGGTCAAGGTACTGTGAGCTTGTTGGGTGTACCATTTAAAAACCACGAGCACCAGTATGAAGGTCCTTCCCCCACTCCTTCTTGAATCTATAACAGTCCCCGCTCTTCTGGGAAGGTTTATTATATTCTATATAATATTCCTGCGCAGAATGAACCAGAACAACTAAACCAGCATCAGCGCCCAGCCACAGAAACGCTGTCATCTTTTGACCGAAAGGGCACAAATTCCCACACGCAGACACACTTCAAAGTCCTCTTAGGTGAGAAGCTTCTCAGAAACGGGGCGTCCCAGTGGCGTGCCCGTGGTCGGGCGTCCGTATCAAGACGTGGTAGCACCGGAGTCACTCATTTTAATGAGCGCTCGTCTCACTGTCATGTAAAACATCTTCACAGATACAAAAGTGCTAAAACTACAACACTACATACTAACTACAGGGTTACAGACTCTCCGTCACACGGCTGACTCTGTGTTCCTTGTGTTCCTTTATGTTCCTCTGAGTTCCTCGGTGTTCCTCCGTGTTCCTTCATGTTCCTCCGTGTTCCTTCCTTCATGTTCTTCCGTGTTCCTCTGTGTTCCTTCATGTTCCTCTGAGTTCCTTCATGTTCCTCTGAGTTCCTCTGAGTTCCTTCATGTTCCTCTGAGTTCCTCTGAGTTCCTTTGTGTTCCTTTATGGTCCTCTGTTTTCCTTCTTGTTCCTCTGAGTTCCTCTTGTTCCTCTGTGTTCCTTCATGTTCCTCTGTGTTTCTCTGTGTTCGTTCTTGTTCCCCCTGTTCCTCTGTGTTCCTTCTTGTTCCCCCTGTTCCTCTGTGTTCCTTCTTGTTCCTCTGTGTTCCTTCTTGTTCCCCCTGTTCCTCTGTGTTCCTTCTTGTTCCTCTGAGTTCCTTTGTGTTCCCCCTGTTCCTCTGTGTTCCTTCTTGTTCCTCTGTGCTCCTCTGTGTTCCTCTGTGTTCCTTCTTGTTCCTCTGTGTTCCTCTGTGCTCCTCTGTGTTCCTTCTTGTTCCTCTGTGTTCCTTCTTGTTCCTCTGTGTTCCTCTGTGTTCCTCTGTGTTCCTTCTTGTTCCTCTGTGTTCCTCTGTGTTCCTCTGTGTTCCTCTGAGTTCCTCTGTGATCCTCTGAGTTCCTTCGTGTTCCTCTGAGTTCCTCGGTGTTCCTCGGTGTTCCTCCGTGTTCCTTTTCTGTTCTGGGTGGCTCTGCTGGTCGTGTTGGATGAACACTGGTCCTGCACCACCAGTACAGCTGGTGAAGTGAAACTGGGAACGTAAGTTGGATGTACACGACCAGTTAAAAGACTGGACACATAAATAAGAGCTAGTTCAATTTCGGGACCTTGCTCAGGGGCCCAAGAGTGAATTTGGTGGTGGTGGGAGGGCTGGAACCAACAACCTTCTGATCACCAGTCCAGTGTTTTAACCACTGAGCTACTGACCATGAAGGTTTCGTTTTGTTCGACACTGTTGCTGGGATCCAGGGTTCGAATAATCAGCGGTGCTATCAGCCGGTCGGGCGTCTGTCTGAGGGCGAGGCAACTGATTGGCTGATAGCACCGCTGAGATTCGAACCCTGGATCCCCAGATGTCA
Organism: Trichomycterus rosablanca; assembly: GCF_030014385.1. Taxonomy (NCBI): domain Eukaryota; kingdom Metazoa; phylum Chordata; class Actinopteri; order Siluriformes; family Trichomycteridae; genus Trichomycterus; species Trichomycterus rosablanca. Next base: position 1,428,880 of record NC_086006.1, on the reverse strand, counting down.
GCAGTAGTGAACAGTAGTGAACGATTTCTCTCTCTCTGTGGTGAGGACAGCAGTCAACACCGAACACAGGATGGGGAGATGGGTACGTCTCACACGGGTCCTCACAGTCCCTCGTCGGTGCTCTTGAACATGAGGATGGAGTTGTAGATCTTGAGCGCCGGTCCCAGCTTTATACTCATGATCTTCACCATGTCGCTCTGAGTGAGGAGGAGGAAAGCTTCTCCGTCGATCATCTGCAGAGGAACGTTATATTTATATATTTATATTTTTATTTTTTATATACTTATTTTTATATATTTTTGTATTTTATATATTTTTATATTTATATATTTCATATATTTTTATGTATTTATATTTTATATTTTATAATTTTTATATTTGATATATTTTTATGTTTATATTTTATATATTATATTATATATATTTTTATATTTTTATATTTTACATATTTATATTCTTATATATTGATATTTTTTATAATTTTATATTTTAGATATATTTATATTTTTATATTTTTATATTGTTATATAATTATATTTATATATTTATATTTTTATATTTTATATATTTTCATACATTTATATTTGTATATATTTATATTTTTAAATATTTATATTTTTACATATTTATATTTATACATTTATATTTTTACATATATATATATATATATATATATTTATATTTTTATATATTTATATTTATATTGATATACAGTATATATATTTATATATTTATTTATTCTTGGAGGAAACAGTTTTAATATCACATGAACTCACTTCGTCTTTAAAAAGCTGCGCTTGCTCTTCACAGCCTGTGAGATTCTGCACGAAACCAAAGACCTGCACAAAAAATAAATAAATAAAACACAGGTGAGGACGAGTCCGGCTCTCCTGAAACGCTGCTTCATATTTTATTGCACTTTTTATTTAAAATAAGCTGATTGTGGAATTGGCATGTTCTCCCTGTGACCATGTGGGTTTCCTCCGGGTGCTCCGGTTTCCTCCCACAGCAAAAAGACATGTGAATGTGTTTGTGTGTCTGTCCTGCGATGGACTGGCGCCTTGTCCAGGGTGTTTCTGTGTGCCTTGTGCCCATTGAGAGCTGGGTAAACTCCAGCACCCCCCCTGACCCTGGGCGAGTAAGTGAGTTAGTAAGTGAATGAGTGATTGAGTGAGTGAGTGAATAAGTTAGTGAGTGAGTGAGTTAGTTTTACATTAAACCAAGATGAAATGACCTGTGTGGTGATCTACCTCGTCGATGCTCCACGTAGCTACTTGACCGGCGTGGATCCCGGCGATGCCGGGCAGGAGTTTGCAGTGCTGCTCCCAGCAGAGCGACAGGGTTCGATCTGAACTGGCCGTCAGCGCCGACATGAACAGTGACGGATACACGCTGTCTGTAGACAGGCCTGAAACACAGGGAAAATATTATTATTATTGTTATATTAAATATATATTACATATATAGTATATATATATATATACAGTATACATACAGTATATACGTATATACAAAAAATATATATATATATTAAAGTCTTGTGAGAAGCTTCTCAGAAGAGCGGCTGCTGTTATAGCTAAAAAGATACAGTATGTCCGGTAAGCTCACGGTCAGCGTCCAAATACTTTTGACCATATAGTGTGTATTTAAAAGCTCACATGAAGAACTAAATTATAATTGTGATTTGAAAATCTGAATCCTTTTATACAGGCTACTCATAACCATGCTGACACTCCTGATCAGTTAAAAATGACCAGACTCACTTTGGTATGTTCTCTGTTGGGTTTTTCTGTATTTTGGAGGACGACCGATCCTAAACAAAGGAAACAGAGGATTAATATTAAAGTCAGGATTTGTGATCACCGTGTTACTGATGATTTTATTACCTGCCGTGGTAACGTGATTTTTTAGCCCTCGGTCCGAACACGAAGTGGTTCCGTTTGGGTCCCTCAGTGTCCGACAGGTCCACCTTGACCCGACCCTGATTCCTCTCGGCCAGCGGGCAGCCAGATATACAGTGATGGGCTGTGAAGCGTCCGGTCACATGACCCGAGCCATCACATCCAGGAGTGGGACACTTCCTGTTTTACACACACAGAGTAAATCACACTTACATAAACACACACTTACACACACTTATACTACATGACCAAAAGTATTCGGACACCTGACCGTGAGCTTGTCGGGCTTCCCATATACAGTGACCTCTGTGTGAGCTTCTCACAAGACTTTAAATGTTGTATGTCTGTGTATGGGAATTTGTGCCCATCCAGTCAAAAGCAGTCGCATTATGCTCTACTCAAACCTCCACTTTTTGAGCCAGTGCCCCGAACAGCCAGCAAAGGTCACTATAGGAGAAAACCTGCTGACCTACAAATATCATCCCTGAGATTTGATCCTCACACTCTCTCGGTGTTATTATTATTATTATTCTTACTACTATTATTATTGTTATTTTTATTTTTTAACTATTATTATAATAATTATTATTTATTGTTATTATTTTTTAACAGTATTATAAATTGTTTTATTTATTGTTATTATTATTATTTGTATTTGTTTAATTATTGTTATTATTATTTTTAACAGTATTATTAATTAATAAATTTATTATAATAATTATTGTTATTTTTATTTTTTAATTATTACTATAATTATTATTATTTGTTATTATTATTTTTTATTTTTCAACAGTATTATACAGTTTTTTATTTATTGTTATATTATTATTCTTGTTTTTCTTCTTATTATTATTGTTATTTTTATTTTTTTATTTTAATAATTATAATTATTATTATTATTTATTGTTATTCGTCTTTTAATTATTATCGTTATGTTTTTAAATTATAATTATTATTATTAGTAGTAGTATTTATTGCTATATTATTATTATTTTTAACATTATTATTATTAATAATTATGATTACAACATTTTTATTAGTAGTGATTTTTATTATTATTTTTATAACATAATTATTATTGTTATTATATAATAATTTATTGGTGTTATTAATAACAATATTATTAATAATATTAATTAATATCATTATTATTATTATTATTATTGTTGTTATTATTTATATTCATATTATTATTATTACCTGTTGTGGAAGCTGTACTTGGAGGTGCTGCGGGGGTTCGGGCTGCTTTTACAAGGTGCCGGGGTGAAACTTGGCTGAGCTGCGATCATGTTCTCCCCAGGACCTGAAGGAGAACGTCAGGAGGAGAACGTCAGGAAGAGAATGTCAAGAGGAGAAGGTCAGGGGGAGAACGTCAGAATCATACCTAAAATGAACTCCTGCTGACACTGATGTGTACAGAATAATGACGGCGTGTGATTCTCACCGAACTGTAGAACGTCGCTGAGGGAGGAGGAGGGTGGGGGGGTTAAAGGGTGACCCGTGCCCTCGCACCACCCGGCCGGGTAAATGTCAGGATGATCCGCGTCCACCCACTCGTCGTACATGTGACTCCAGCCGTTGAAATGGATCTGAGGGTTATAACAGGTTATAACCACAGTGTTTATGTACAGTCAAAAAATAAAACAGGAATTTAAGTTCTTTTATTATAATCAGTTCATAAGAACCATTAAAGCTTCCAAAATTCAGGATCAGAATCATGAATCCGACTCTGAAGCGGTTTAGATCATCCAGACTCGCTGACCTTGATCCTGTGAACGTCCACTTCCTGCACAGTGGCCACACGGACGAGCGCCGGACTCCTCTTATCCACCGCCTCCAGCTTCATGTTCTCCTGGAAGCCGTGAGGAGGACGCTACACCAAAATAAATACATAAATGAATAAATAAATAAAACATGCCCATCCTTTATATCTTTATGATATTTTGTAGTTTGGGATGTGAGCAGTTTGGGGTGGTGGATGGTACCCGTACCGTTTTGAAGGCCTCTGCAGGCACCGCCGTCGATCCGGTCTCATCCAGGTAGCGCTCCCAGGAAAACCGGCCCAGATCGGGATAGTCTGTGACGGTTACATGACACATTCATTTTCTTACATCTAAATAACACTTAAATCTAACTTACACTACAAGGCCAGAAGTATGTGGACACCCACGTAGTTTGTTTAGTTCACACCCGGTGTTAAAATGGATTATTTATGTTCTGCAGATGATTAACTCTCATGTGTGGAATAACGTGAGGACGGTCACCTTGTGGAGGGGTGAGTGGGAGGCTTTTCTCTTTGCACCAACCAATGGGGTGAATGTACGGACTTCTAGCATCACACCTTTAAAAGTACACAACAAATATAAAAAAATTTTTTATCGTAATAATAAATACATTCATAATCATATATTAAAGATTTAATGACCTACGTAGCTCAGTAATAAATAAAACTGGACTCATGAGCAGTGCAAAATTGTGCTTTGTTCTAGTTTAGTCTGTATAAACTCTGTATAAATAATAATAATAAATAAATAAATAAATAAATCCTTAGTCTACCGGCGCTCGAGGGTTTGAATATCAGCTTTGCGATCAATGGCGCCTGCACTGAGACAGGGAATAACGGAGATCAGTGCGTGACTCTCCGTACGCTATACGGATCTTTATATGACCAGTGCAGGTGAAAAGAAGCGGTCAGCTACTGCACACGTGTTTGGTACGACCCTCTTCCGTCAGGGTGTGCACCAGTGGAGGAAATTCCACATGGGAATTGGATATGACTAGACTGAGAGAACAAGGGAAACACCAGACATGTAGACAGACATGCATTTTGTTACACGCGTACAGCGGCGGATCCGAAACGCACCAGTAATCGTACGTGTCGTCCCAGTTGTCGAAGTGCACCAGGAAGCGCCTGCCCACCACGTCCGTCACCGTGGCCACGCAGATGAGAGACGGGTTCATGCGGTCCACCGCCTCCAGCTTCAGGCCCACCTCGAAGCCGTGCTCCTCGTCCGACTGAGAAAAGAAACCCAGTTAATAAACGTCGAGGAGCGTTTTGTGCTTTGTTCAGCACTCGACTTGAGCGGTGCGGTAAAACATCATCAGCATGTGAATCTGAGCTGAATCTGCATCAGTGTGGAATAAGCGTCAGATCCAGGGTTACAGCTCCACATGTATCTGTGTTTATCTGGATTCTCCTCCCTGTTTCACTTTTAAACTTGTGTTACAGCTCGAGCTTCTGAGAAATGGTGAGAATCAGAATCAGCTTCTCCCAGAGTCTAAAACGCTTCTGGTTGAAAATAAAGCTTAACGTGGTTTAATGTAGTAAAAGAAGGAGACAGGAGCACTAAACTTCTCTTCATTATTACTGCTCATAAGTTCCTCCACTAATCACATTCCTCACTCGCTGTTTTACTACAATAAGTCACGTTAGGTTTTGTGCACCGCCGTCACACTTCATAGGAAATAACGGCACAACAGCTTCTCATGTGAATGTGCCGGTGCTGAAGGGAATACGGTATTCCAACATCGAGCATCTCCACCATTAAGAAGCATCAGGAAACAATAAATAAGTAAAACTAAAGTGCAGCTTTTATTGTATTTTTTATTGATTTTTAACTGTTTTTAACTGTATTTCAGTGTGTTTATATTATATTTGTGTTATTTTCAGTGTTTAAGTGTCAAAAACAACCTCATTATTGTATATGAGACTAAAATATCTGCAGCTCCACGGGACCATGGATGCATTAACAGGTTCCCCAAACATCCTTATGGGAAAAAATACCTTAAAACTCAACGTCTTTAAAACTTGACGCCACTCCCGGAACCGACTGAGTTCCAAGGTAGCAATGTACTAAAATAATGACCCAGAAACACTAAACTTCTTTTAATTAACCTGATCATAAGTGTTCATTACTGCTGAAAAGACGAACCTGAGCACTTCTGATCACTAATAATTGAGAGAAGTTTGGTGTTCCTGTGTCGTTATTTAGTACGTAAAGCTTTATTCATGTTAAGCCTGAGTCGCTTACTGGGTCTGGGTTGGAGAACAGGTCACTTGGTGCTGCTTGTGCTTTGGTGAGCTTTAAGTAGCCGGACCAGGAGAACTCCTCCTCCTTACACCCTGTAACACCAACCCGGACAACAAGGGTCGCCTTTAGTGAACATCTAGACCATTTCGGATACCAAAATCGTGTATTATTGGGTGTGGTCGACCTTTCGGAGTGTGTAGTTTGTGCCCAGTGCGCTCGCACCACCCGGCCGGATGAATATCGGGGCTGCTGGCGTTGACCCAGAAATCGTGACACTCCGAGTAGCTGTCGAAATGGAGACGCAGCCTGAACCCACAGACCTGAGGAGAGAACGGACGATGAAAATTACCGGACACTCTGGAAGATCAGAATTACACACACACACACGGCGCCGTACCTCAGCCACGGTCAGGACGAAGTACATGGAGGGGTGCTGTGGGTCGATGCCCTCTAGCTTCATGCCCTGGCTGAAGTGGTTCGGGTGTTCAGGAACTCTCTGTGACTTTAAACACAGAACAGTCGGTGTTTTATTCGGCTGTACAAACTGGTCATGACTCGTGACTGCTGCAGTTACGACCTCTGCTGGCTGATCGGTGGTACTGCACAGAGACGTGGGATATCGGAGATCATGCAGACTCTCCGTGCGCGATACGGATCTCCATATAAACTCACACATGTCGGAGGGGGCGTGTGTTAGTCACGACCCTCCTCGGTCAGGAGTAGAGGTGAAATACCATCCGGGAATTGGATATGACCAGATTAGGAGGAAAATTTGAGAAGAACATTAAAAATATGAATAAATAAATAAAACATACATTCTAGTCTAGTCTAGGTTGGGAGTCCTAAAGAGCCTACGATCATTTAGTGTTTAACTCATTTTTCCTCCCAATTTAGTCATATCCAATTCCCCTCCACCATAATTAACACACCGCTTCTTTTCACCTGCACCAGACTGGTTCATACGGAGATCCGTATCGCGCACGGAGAGTCACAAACTGATCTCTATTATCCCCCGTCTCTGTGCAGCGCCATCGATCAGCCAGCAGAGGTCGTAACTGCAGCAGTTATGAGGAACCCCCTCCGGAAATCCCACCCTTAGACCAGCCAGTCGTTGTCTGTATAGGCGCCCGGCTGGCTGTGAGCACACCTGAGATTCAAACTTGCAATCAGTACCTGCTGAAAGAGTTTAGCTGGAGCCGAGATGGCCTTCTGCTCCTCCAGGTACTGCGACCATGACCACGACTCGGTTTTAACCTCGGTCGTACCTGCACAGATCGACACGCAGCTCAGAAAATCTTCAACAGCTGGATTAAACACCAATACGAGTACGGGGTTAAACACCGATACGAGTACAGGGTTAAACAGCGATACGAGTACAGGGTTAAACAGCGATACGAGTACAGGGTTAAACAGCGATACGAGTACGGGGTTAAACACCGATACGAGTACAGGGTTAAACAGCGATACGAGTACAGGGTTAAACAGCGATACGAGTACGGGGTTAAACAGCGATACGAGTACGGGGTTAAACACCGATACGAGTACAGGGTTAAACAGCGATACGAGTACAGGGTTAAACAGCGATACGAGTACAGGGTTAAACAGCGATACGAGTACAGGGTTAAACAGCGATACGAGTACGGGGTTAAACACCGATACGAGTACAGGGTTAAACAGCGATACGAGTACGGGGTTAAACACCGATACGAGTACAGGGTTAAACAGCGATACGAGTACAGGGTTAAACAGCGATACGAGTACAGGGTTAAACAGCGATACGAGTACAGGGTTAAACACCGATACGAGTACAGGGTTAAACAGCGATACGAGTACAGGGTTAAACAGCGATACGAGTACAGGGTTAAACAGCGATACGAGTACGGGGTTAAACACCGATACGAGTACAGGGTTAAACAGCGATACGAGTACGGGGTTAAACACCGATACGAGTACAGGGTTAAACAGCGATACGAGTACAGGGTTAAACAGCGATACGAGTACAGGGTTAAACAGCGATACGAGTACGGGGTTAAACACCGATACGAGTACAGGGTTAAACAGCGATACGAGTACAGGGTTAAACAGCGATACGAGTACAGGGTTAAACAGCGATACGAGTACAGGGTTAAACAGCGATACGAGTACAGGGTTAAACAGCGATACGAGTACAGGGTTAAACAGCGATACGAGTACAGGGTTAAACACCGATACGAGTACAGGGTTAAACAGCGATACGAGTACGGGGTTAAACACCGATACGAGTACAGGGTTAAACAGCGATACGAGTACAGGGTTAAACAGCGATACGAGTACAGGGTTAAACACCGATACGAGTACAGGGTTAAACAGCGATACGAGTACAGGGTTAAACAGCGATACGAGTACAGGGTTAAACACCGATACGAGTACAGGGTTAAACAGCGAGCACACAGACCTGTGTTCCTCAGCTCCTCCTCGGTGTTCAGGGGTTTCTCCTCCTTAAACAAAAAAATACATTCTGATTAAATGACTTTCCTTTCACATCTGTACAACACGTGCTTACTTCAGACATCTGTTTTAGATGTAACCATTTTAAATGTGTCTTTCTAAATGACTTTTTTTGTTTCCAAATTGAGGCCAATAAGTCTAAATTCCAGGACACACCCCTAATTACAAATACAAACTGCAGTGAAATTGTGCTAAAAAACGCTAAAAAATAATTTTTAAATAATCAAGAAAATAAATACAAATATGCAGCCCAAAATCCTTAACATTTAATTTCATTGTCCACAGATATCCTTGGCTTTAAACAGTTTCACAGCCCCTGGTGTTTAGTATTTACATTATTTATTGAAATATATATTGTTTATTTATCACAGATTTATTACTATTATTATTATTGTTTTTATTTATTATATTATTATCAATTATAATTATTTATTTATTTACTATTATTTTTATTTTAACTGTTAATAATAATTATTATTATTGTTTTTATCATTATTATTAATTACTTACTGTTATTACTGATTTTAATATTATTATTATTTATCACAGATTTATTATTATTGTTTTTATTTATTATATTATTATTATCAATTAATATTTATTTATTTACTATTATTATTATTTGTATTTATCACAAATTTGTTATTATTATTATTATTGTTTTTATTTATTATTTTATTATTATCAATTAACATTTATTTATTCACTATTATTTTTATTTTAACTGTTAATAATTATTATTTTTAATGTTTTCATTATTATTATTATTTATTAATTATTGTTATTACTGCTATTATTATTATTATTATTTTATTACTATTATTATAATAATTATTATTGTTACTATTGTAATAATAATACAAATAATAAATAATAATTATTTTTATCATTATTATTTTTGTTGTTGTTGTTAGTATACTATATTATTATTATTCTATCATTATATTATTATTATTATTATTATTTGTATTATTATTATTACAGTGTTTTATTGTGCTGCTGTTTCTCTCTACACTAATCATGCTCTACATTCCGCCTCCACACACACACACTCTTCGGTGGTGGACTGGTACAGACTGTGAGTGTATTTACGTCCATAAGCAGTAGTGGAAGAGTAGGTTTATAATCCGTACCGCAGCCTCAGGCTCCGAATCTTCCTCAGAGGGGCTTAAATAATCCTTCCTCCTCCTCTTCTTCATCGGCTTCAGCGTTTCTCTATCAGGAGAGAGCTCCGCCGGGTCCAGAGGCCGATCTGTACCTGGGAAACTAAAACATCCATAAATAACCAAAGACGCTTGTTATATGATTATTACATTATTAACTGTGTATTAATGATGTTAGAGGTTTATGGACGTGTGTGTGAGGAACATGGATAACATGGTCAGAACAATATTAGGAGTTCAATATAAGATCCTTCCTGGGCTGAAACACATGCATTGAGGAGCCCCATCACCCCTCCCTCCGTCATACACAGCCGACCCTGCCTGTTGGACGCCCGGCCAGGTCGTGAGCACCCCCACGGTTAAATGATCTTTACTTGTAGGGTCCTGGATCTCGGCGTAGCTCCTCACTGTAGGAACGTCTGGATGTCTGATCACTGCTCTTGTGCAGGACTGAGGTCTCCTGCAGCTCCGGGTGAACCTTGATGAGCCGAACGTTCTCCGCAGATACGGCGCGGACATCTAGAGAGGAGAAGATAGATTCTGTTTTTGATCTTTTATCCACAGCGACTTACAGTACTGTGACAGTACATCAGTATAAACAAGAAAGGGTTAAGGCCCTTGCTCAAGTGCCCAACAATGACAACCTGGCAGTGGTTGAGCTGGTGGATCTGGTCCGGGTTTGGACATCTGTTTTTGCTCTCTGACGACAGTTTTCGCTGCAGCCCCGTCGGTCAGCGTGTTAGCCGGGCTGACCTTTCCCTGACTGATCACCTCCAGAGTCCCGCTGTCGCTCACGCAAAGCTGCACCACAACCAAAATAAAAGAGTCGTTACTTTTAGGTAAAGAAGAATCCTGGGGTGTTTCGAGGGGGGTCGTTCTCACCTTCAGGTTGCTCCCGGGTAGGATCGCCATGCCTTCTTTCCACTCCAGAACGTGGACGATACTGCAGGTGCCGCCCATCTGGGTCACTTCCTTGGCGGCGGTTTGGGACACGTCCACCTTCGGCAGCGTATGAGCGGAGGCTTTGGGAGGAAAAGAATCAGGTCAGAAGGTGATGGTTTACACGTGCTTTAGTTCCACAGAGTCATTTGAGGTAAGTGTTTAACATCAGACATTTAGAACTAAAAACAAACCTTATTTTTTTATTAAACTATTTAGAATCTATTTTAATCCATCTATATTTAATTCTGAATCACCTGGTAGAAGGATAGCGGTGGCATTTTGGTGTCTCGGCCGCTGGGACAAACCGTCCTTGGTGGTGAATGCGCCGTTGCTTTCAGACGGAGCATCTGCATCTTTTGGCAGGACGTCCACATCCGCTTTGGAAGTCATGACAAGACCCTTAAAGACGCGTTTGTGTGTGTGAGTGTGTGTGTGTGTGTGTGTGTGTGTGTAAGTGTGTAAGTGTGAGTGTGTGTGAGAGAGAGAGAGAGAGAAACAAACCAGCTTAGTGTAGTGCAAACAACTTCACTTTAAAACCATGTATACAGTGTATCACAAAAGTAAGTACACCCCTCACATTTCTGCAGATATTTAAGTATATCTTTTCATGGGACAACACTGACAAAATGACACTTTGACACAATGAAAAGTAGTCTGTGTGCAGCTTATATAACAGTGTAAATTTATTCTTCCCTCAAAATAACTCAATATACAGCCATTAATGTCTAAACCACCGGCAACAAAAGTGAGTACACCCCTAAGAGACTACACCCCTAAATGTCCAAATTGAGCACTGCTTGTCATTTTCCCTCCAAAATGTCATGTGATTTGTTAGTGTTACTAGGTCTCAGGTGTGCATAGGGAGCAGGTGTGTTCAATTTAATAGTACAGCTCTCACACTCTCTCATACTGGTCACTGAAAGTTCCAACATGGCACCTCATGGCAAAGAACTCTCTGAGGATCTTAAAAGACGAATTGTTGCGCTACATGAAGATGGCCAAGGCTACAAGAAGATTGCCAACACCCTGAAACTGAGCTGCAGCACAGTGGCCAAGATCATCCAGCGTTTTAAAAGAGCAGGGTCCACTCAGAACAGACCTCGCGTTGGTCGTCCAAAGAAGCTGAGTGCACGTGCTCAGCGTCACATCCAACTGCTGTCTTTGAAAGATAGGCGCAGGAGTGCTGTCAGCATTGCTGCAGAGATTGAAAAGGTGGGGGGTCAGCCTGTCAGTGCTCAGACCATACGCCGCACACTACATCAAATTGGTCTGCATGGCTGTCACCCCAGAAGGAAGCCTCTTCTGAAGTCTCTAAACAAGAAAGCCCGCAAACAGTTTGCTGAAGACATGTCAACAAAGGACATGGATTACTGGAACCATGTCCTATGGTCTGATGAGACCAAGATTAATTTGTTTGGTTCAGATGGTCTCAAGCATGTGTGGCGGCAATCAGGTGAGGAGTACAAAGATAAGTGTGTCATGCCTACAGTCAAGCATGGTGGTAGGAATGCCATGGTCTGGGGCTGCATGAGTGCAGCAGGTGTTGGGGAGTTACATTTCATTGAGGGACACATGAACTCCAATATGTACTGTGAAATACTGAAGCAGAGCATGATCCCCTCCCTCCGGAAACTGGGTCGCAGGGCAGTGTTCCAGCATGATAATGACCCCAAACACACCTATAAGACGACCACTGCTTTATTGAAGAGGCTGAGGGTAAAGGTGATGGACTGGCCAAGCATGTCTCCAGACCTAAACCCAATAGAACATCTTTGGGGCATCCTCAAGCGGAAGGTGGAGGAGTGCAAAGTCTCGAATATCCGCCAGCTCCGTGATGTCGTCATGGAGGAGTGGAAAAGCATTCCAGTGGCAACCTGTGAAGCTCTGGTAAACTCCATGCCCAGGAGAGTTAAGGCAGTTCTGGGAAATAATGGTGGCCACACAAAATATTGACACTTCAGGAACTTTCACTAAGGGGTGTACTCACTTTTGTTGCCGGTGGTTTAGACATTAATGGCTGTATATTGAGTTATTTTGAGGGAAAAATAAATTTACACTGTTATATAAGCTGCACACAGACTACTTTTCATTGTGTCAAAGTGTCATTTTGTCAGTGTTGTCCCATGAAAAGATATACTTAAATATCTGCAGAAATGTGAGGGGTGTACTCACTTTTGTGATACACTGTACATCCAAACATTTTTGGTCATATACATATATACATACACACAGTGGTTCATAAACTATCTGGACTCCTGTCTGATTGAGCTCTCTGTAGGATTCTCTTCAGGGATGTTTCTGTATTTGGCTGCATCCATCCATCCCTCAATTTATACCCGTTTCCCTGTCATGCCGATGAGGAGCACCTCTGCAGCACGATGCTGCCGCCACCATGTTTCACTGTAGGACGGTATTATCTAGGTGATGTGCAGTGCCTCTTTTCTCATAACGCTTGCTGTTCTGTCCAAAGAATTCCACACACAAGCATTATTAAAAGTGTCATCCTTACATTAATGCCCATGGTTTCAGAATAGGATGACCACCAAGCTTTCTGGCATGTGTCCACATACTTTTGGCCACATGGTCAAGTGTACGGAGCTCCAGCAAGTCATATTTGGGACTTCAGTGCACTTAAATCCTTAATATGTAAGACTTTTGATTTAACAGATCAGGCTTTTATCTCGAGACGTGGAAAGTCAAGGAGCTTACTGAACAAAACCACTGTGTTCCAAACTGCATCCAGAAGCAATGTGAGCAGAAGAACTTTTCATTCAGAGCTTCATAACTGGAAGCTTCATGTGTAGTACCCAGTGGTATAAGAACACTGCCAATGGATAACCATGGTGTGACTGGATGCCCTGAAAGCCTGACTTTACATTCACAGGACTTACAATCCACAAGATTTACAACTGCGGCCCAGTGGTGGCAACTTGGTGGTGCTTAAACCAGCAACCATTTGATCAAAAATCCACTGAGCTCTGACAGTGGTTGCCCATTAGATTGTGTAGTGGGCAACCACTGTCCTAGCTCAGTGGTCAAGGTGCTGGATTTTTGCCCAACATTTGGTGGAGATGGGAGATCTGGTGCTGATCTTAATTGTCTATTGGTTACTGCACTGTGCCATTCTGTAAAACGATCCCTCTTCCAACTTTGTGCAAGTAGCATTGCCTTCAAACACTCATCACCACTGCAATGTACTGGAATGCCAGTTAAAGCATTATTGGGTAACATAATGCCACCTCACTAATGCTCCAGTAAACAGGAATCCTGCAGTAATGTTCCAAAGTCTAGTGGAACGCCATTAAAGGGTTATTAAGTCAAATCTGATGCACTGAGCTGATGCCACATGACCGCCTGTTTGTATAGTCACATAAATAAGCAGGTGTCCCTAAAAGTGACCAGTAAATGCTTATGATATAATCTATACTATAATATATATAAGCTATAAAAGATAAATATGCACCCTATAGAAACAGCCAGTACAGTACATTTTTATGATCATTCTGTATGTCTTGATTTTGAAATGTAGCCTGTAAACACATCAGGCTTTTAAAAAATAAAGGTTATTAATAAAATTCAAGTAAAAATGGATGAAGGTGCAAAATTTCTACACCAGCAATATAACCGATATCCAGTAAATCCACACAACATGGGTCAAAATAAGCCACATTAAATTACCCTTAAAAATTAACGTCTAAACAATCAGAAGGATGTTTTAAATTCACTAAACCTATGAATAAGAATCGCCTTATTTAAAATTTCATTACATTTAATCACTGATGGCTAATTATTTAGAAAATATCAATTACAAGAAATAGAAAAAAAGAGATCCGAGCAAAATATTTGCTTTGGGTTTGTTTCTAATTATAAACCAGCATTAACATGTTAGTTTAAACTATATTTCTGCACCTGAAGCAAACAAATCGATTTAAAAAGCGGCGCCGATAATAAAATAAATCGTTTTATTCTTACCAGCGCTCCGTCCTGCTGCGGAGAAAGCTTGACTGCGCATGCGCGGCGCTTGTACACCGCTTATACACGGAGGACACACACAAAACCTTAAAACACATAAAAATGCTCAATATACACTACGTGTTCTGTCAGATTATAATGAATTATTAAGGTTTAATTCGGATAAATTTAAATAATTATATTTTGCTGACTAGTAGCTACTGTACCTACTGTACCAATGTATAGCGCTAATGGAGCTGTAGCTAGCACCAGGGTTGGAAGAAAAATCACACACTAGCACATTTTCTCATCATCAATAACTGATTCTAACCACCATGATCACTATAAAACACTGCATTGGAAGTGTAACGAGTTAAAATAAAATTTTAATGTGTTTATTAGCACAGGGCAACTGTTACAAAACCAAATAATCACCCTGATCAGGGCACCACACACTTCACCCATCAGCTGCTGACAACCACAGAACCATAAACATTTTACAGCAGATAGTCCCAGCTTTTACATGTCTGAACATCGTGCCACACAAAAACTGGGCATTTATTGCCATATCTACATCCTGGTTAGGCTTGCAGTGAGTACGGTACCACCATGTAAACACTAAGCAGAAATACACCCCGATCAGGGCACCACACACTTCACCCACAGAACAATGAACATTTAGAGCATCCTGTCCTAACATTTGCATGTCTAAACACTGGGCATTTATGGTCTGTTATCTTGGTTAGGCTTGCAGTGGTACAGTGCCACCATGAAATACACCCTGATTATGGCAATCTATTGCTGGGCAATGCCAAAGTGAACTGGGGGTCTGTCTCTCCTAAATAATACTGATTAATACTTGACCCCTTGCTTAATTAGCTAATATATGAAGTATATAAAGTTGACCCCCCAATTGTCACTGTATAATTCACACTGACTAAAATGTAGGGGGAATTAAAGGCATCCAAATGGGTATACAACACCAAAAAGATTTATATCCATTACTAAAGTTTACTAGTTTATCTTCTTTTAACTGATTTTTTGTAAAGTGGACAGTATGGGTGTGTACATATTTTCTTAATATAACTATAAATTTAATTAGCTGGTAAGCGTTAATCAAATGCCTTATAAAATACGTCCAAGAGAAGCACCATAAATAAACACTTATTAAAAGCCAATACTACCAGCAAAATGGGTGATCTTTGTAAATTTACACTATAGTGGTAAAAGCTGAAATAAATTATATATACAATTTTAACTCCTTGACCTTCTCACCTGGTTTGATCATTTTTACAAAAAATTGCAAATCCTTGGGCAGAAAGACGATCTTAAGTGCAATACTTAAAAAGCTCTATTAAAAATGTATAAAACATGGGTACCTGACCTCACAGGTGTTATTTTAACTGAATAGGCCTAAATCCTGTGAAAAGCCTCACCCAAAGAGAACATGCTGAATGGGCTGTCCAACAAGCTCACTGTAAGGTGTTCAGCTTATATTCAAAAATAAATGCAGATTTCCAGTCAGAAGCTTTTATTAAATGTGCATCTGGAAGGTACCGATGTACAAGAACCATCTTAATTCTGCTACAGTACCATCATTACTCATGCGTTCATTCTCACGTCAAAGAAAACAAACCATCCACCAGCAAACCTGTTTAGATGCACAGATGCGACAACGCAGTTTAAACACAGCAGATGAATATTAATGAAGCGCAATAATGTAATAAAAAAATGAACACAGCCTTTACGTTTTCTCCATTGCATAGTTACAGTTAAGAGCTTCCCAAATCCGTTTCTGCACAATGATTATCACAAAACAACCAGATTTATTACATTTAGAAGTTTTAAGTACACAGACTCTCCTAATCACACATGAGCAACATCAACAAGGTCTGTAAGAGCGGTAAAGCAGGTCAGCAGGCCTCCATTCTGCTGCTCACACGACGTTAGTAACAGCTGAAGATAAGAACCCCAACCCTCCCATCAAAATAATGAAGGTGACAGATTACCCCAGAGCATCACAACCTCAAATAGGTATCTGGTGCCGCTCACGCATGATCAATATTTATTGTTTCGGGTTTCACACCGTCTCAGCCTGGTTTGGGTGGCAGGCAACAAAAAAGATGGATTGATTAAATGTCTATAAACTAATGAAAAGCCAGAATGTGCAACCAGACAGGAGTAATATGACATTTCCTCCCACCCACCGTGTAAAACTCATCTTATTTAAATAAAGCCATAGTGTACAATAATAATAATAATGACACCATGTAGAAATACATTTTTCTGAAAAGAAGTGATGATAAACAGGGTCAATTTTAATGACCACAAGGTTGAGAGTTGAGCAAAACACCTTCATTCTAAAACAGCGCAGCTCTAAACTCTGTATTTCTGGATCTAAATAAAAAAAAAAAGTTATACATACAAGATAAAATGTATAAATACTCTAACAAACAGAGAATTTAATTCAAATCAATTCAATTTAAATTTTCCAGTTTTTTTGTAATCATGCCACTGAATGCGTTCCAACATGCAGCGCGAAAATGTGCAGAACGTCAAAACGACACAAATTTATTCCTATGATTCAGCAAATTCATTCTTTGGATCGACAACAACAAAAACGGGAGTGTTTTAAAGTGCTTCTTTAGTTTTTTAACTCTGGTACTTCATTCGATACCTGATTGTTCTGACACTTACATAAACACATTCTATTCTATCGTAGTGCAGAGATGAAGGTGCACTCAGCTGCACTCGTGGACGTTTTCGGAATCCGTCAGAAAACGCGTTAACGTGCGTCACCATGTGTTTTTAAAACTTGCTAGGGTTGCACGGTGCTTGGTGGTGCAGTGGCTCACTACTGCTGGGATCTGCTGATCCAGGGTTCGAATCTCTGCAGTGCTATCGGCCAGTCAGGTGTTAGAATGTCATAATGGTGAAGGGGGGTGGCTGAAACAGCCTAGTCACTAGTCATTACTCATTGGGAGGCGCTCCTGACCTGTCAGTGCACTGAGGTTCGAGTCTAAGTAGCACTCTTAACAGCTATCAGGAGAAGCACTTGACAGTGCGCTCTCAGTGCAGGTCCCAAGCCCAGATTTAAAAGGAGGGTCACGTCAGGAACGGCGTCCAAAGCTGTGGCGACTGCTAAAATACAGGAGCAGCTGACAGAACTGAATATTTTGGATGTCAGCGGTCATGTGACAATAAATGACAGACGTCAGAATTAAGCTGGCATTTATTTTCCAGTGCAGGTCCCAAGCCCGGATAGAGACAGGAGGGTTGCACCAGGAAGGGCATCTGATGTAAAAACTGTGTCAGATCTGCTGTGGCACCCCCCTAAATCCAGGAGCAGCCGAATACAAACCATTGCAAGCTGTTTGGTATGGACTAACGCTGGCTTACTAATCCATCACGTATTTAATACAGAATGATGCACAGCCAGAGCTTCTCATACGCGTCTGACTTTCCTGAATACTGGCTATATGAACTGAATATGTGCGCTTATATTTGGTTAAATAATACAATAGATAATAGATGGATAGTTTAATCTGTTAACCATTTCATTGTTTTAACTCTCAGATTGATGCAGTTAGGAGGAAAAACTGTTTTGTATTGCTGATAGAACGATTCCGATTGGGAGACGCGTGACTGCGACTTGACCGGAGCCGAGAACGTCCTCGAGAAGTACGGCAGCTGAAAGAAGAGATAACGGAACTGACGGGTAGCTTTAGGTCAGATCTCCCAGCATGCTAAAGTAAGACAGTTTACCACACGTCAGCTAGGAATGAAGAAGAAAAAAGTGCAATACGTCCGGGGGTTTGTAAAACGAGAGAGTGGGACTCGAGTCCTGGAGGGTTACGGATCTGGGGTTCGAATCCAAGTATCGCTCTTAATGGCCTGGCTGTTCAGCCATTCCTCTGGCTGAACAGCCTAGCTATTAGAAGAAGCAGTGTGCTCTCAGTGCAGGTCCCCAGCCCGGATATAATAAGGAGAATTGTCTCAGGAAGGGCATCTGGGGTAAAAACTGTACCAAATCAGGTACACGGACCAGAACGACCCACTGTGGCGACCCCTAAAATACAGGAGCAGCCGACAGAACTAAATATTTTGGATGTCAGAGGTCATGTGACACTAAACGACAGGCGTCAACATAAAGCTGGCATTTATTTTTTGGGTTTTGACACCATGTTTAACACATATGTGTCACTTCACAGGACAGGAGGGGGGATTGATTTCTACCGGTTTGTAGCCCGTAATGTAAATTTCTGTACATAATGCAGATATGAGTCACGCTGCAGTCCTCCAGGACTCGAGTGGAAAACACTGCTAAATATACTGTATATATATATTTTCAAAATAAAAAAGCATTTGCATTGTATTGTAAGTGTGCCGTGTGTGTGTGGAGGAGAAACATGAGCGTGCTCAGTCCTTCAGCTTGCTCTCGATGAAATCCTGGATCTTGTTGACCTTCTCCTCCTGCTGGTCCAGCAGGTCCAGGATCAGGCCCATGGGTGTCTTCTTCAGCCCCACGCCCTCGATCTTATTCTCCAGCTTGTTCTTCATGCTGCGCAGGCGCAGGGAGGCGTGCACCAGGATCACTGGATCAGAAACACACACACACACACACACACACGAGTCAACATTTATTTATTTATTAGGTTATTTTGGTTCCGTTCATGACGGGACGGGTCGTTACTGCTTACACAAGATGTCAAACGCAATCATGGACAGTTTTGTATCTTCAGTTCACTGTGGGAGGACACCGGAGCTCCCGGAGGAAACCCACAGACACGGGGAGAACATGCAAACTTCGCACTGGGAATCCTGTGAATCAAACCCAGGACCATCGCCTCTGTAGTGAGATGACTGTGCTACCCACTGTGCCACCCTAAGTATTAGTAAGACAAAACACTAAATACACTGTATGGCCAAAAGTATTTGGACGCCCCATTCTTCTTAAAAGCCACTCGTCTGGGACTCTTCTGTGGGAATTTGTGCCCATTTAGTCAAGAGTTTGCATGGCTGGGCACTGTCCTTGATCCAGAAAGCCTCTATTGATGTTCTAGTTAATTCCAGAGCTGTCAAGTGGGGCTGGGGTCAGGGCTTCATGCTATTTCCTATATATGACACCTGTTAGCAACTGTTGTGAGTAAAACGAATTAATTCAGTAATTAAAAGGGGTGTCCCAATACTTTTGATCATACAACCACAGAGCAGCTTCTTTGTTTATTCATTTTTATTAACCACTGATCAGAAAAGGTTGTTTCCTTCGTGTGCTCCTGTATTTAGGAGTTGCCACAGGTGATTACTCTGCTCACCATATCAGATTTGGCCGTTTCTACCCCGGGGGCCCTTCCTGACACAACCCTCCTGTTTCTATCCGGGCTTGGGACCTGCACTGGGAGAGAGCGCACCCAAAATACAGGAGCAGCCACAAAAACCTCGACCATATAAAGCGCCGAGCTCGAGGGTTTAGTCTAGATCAGGTCGCGCCGAGGTTCTCACCGGGATTGGCCAGCATGTGCTTAGCATGGACAGAAATAGAACTAGAGCATGTTTGCCTTGTTTTAAGAACATAGCAACACACACAGGGCAGTGCCCGTGTTTAGGAATGTGAAACACACACACACACACACACACACACACACACACACACACACACACACACACGGCGTACGGGAAGCGTGACTCATCCTGGGCAAAACTCTCTGAACCTTGTGAGGTTCAACTGAACGTTTCTCTTGTTGTTCTTGTTTACAGGAGAATCTCGTCCATCGAGGTCCAGAGTGTGTGTGTGTGTGTGTGTTTGCAGGTTTCCATGCCAACCAAGATCAACTGATCAGACAGGTGCCGTCACCGGCCACATCTTTTCCCCTGCCAGTGAGAACCTCTCTAAGCTCTTCACATATCATCCATCACTAGTGCAGATACCTGGACCAGACAGCAGGGGGTGCTATTGTACACTTTGAAATTCCATTTCCATCAGCTGCTTTATCCTGGTCAGGGTCTCTGGAGGTCCGGGTCCACCGGGAAACACTGGGCGCAAGGCCTGGCCACCGGAACCCGTAATAAAGTGCTGCGCCAGTCGAGCGCCTGCATTCGTAAAGTGGTAATGAAACCCTCCCTCCCTCAGGCACACACGGGTGTCGGTTGGACACCAGGCCAGGTCGATAGCACAAGCTGGGATTGGAACTCGAGAGCAAATCTCAATCTCAGCGGTGGCTATTGGTACACAAATGCTGAATCATCATTGAATTGAATCATCATGCTGAAGATAAGTGAACGAACGCCGTACTTACACAGCAGGGGGAAGGTGATGCCGAAGATGAAGACCATCACCCCTCCGCACAGAGAGATCAGGAAGTAGCTGACTCCCAGAACAGCCACCACAAACAGAGAGGGACTCTTCTTCTTAAAGTTCTTGACCACGGCCTTGTTCTCTCCAGCCCACACGGACCCCATGAAGACCAGACTGACCACGGCTCCTCCTAATAGCATGCCCAGAGGGTTCAGAAACCTGCAGTGGCAATTATTTAAAAAAATAAAAAAAAAAACACCAAATTTGAATCTTACCAGGGTTAAAAATAGTATAAACCAAACCATACAGCATTTCTGCACGATGTTTCCTCACAACCGAGCCGACACTCCTACATTCCAGGATGATAAATGTAGCCGCATTGAATCAAATGTGTTTGTGACTGGTACATTAAGCAGAATGAAACAATGGGTGATGAATTGTTCCCGGACAGGTTTGCCACAAAAGATTTCACAACATGCTCTCAGACCTAAAGAGAAAAGAGTTGCAGGAGGACCCGAAGGCAAAAGGAACAACAGATACACATCAAATAATGAGCAATTAATTTAGCACAGGTCCTTAAGTACAATACGGTACACTTGGCTACAGAAACAACCACTAAGTGTGAGAACAAAGAGGAGGAAATTTAAAATATTATTTATTCATTTATTAGGATTTTAACGTCATGTTTTACACTTTGGTTACAGTCATGACAGGAACGGTAGTTACTCATCACACAAGATCCATCAGTTCAAGTCTTTAATGTCAATCACAGTCACGGACAATTTTGTATCTCCAATTCACCTCACTTGCACATTTTTGGACTGTGGGAGGAAACCGGAAGTCCCGGAGGAAACCCACACAGACACGAGGAGGACATGCAAACACAGAAAGGACCAGGGAATCGAACCCAGGACCTTCTTGCTGTGAGGCAAAATAAATCGTTTGAACACAAATGCAGCCAAAATAACTGAAGACAGGCTTCTAATCGTAAAACCTTTGGGAATCTAAGACAGTTTGACAGGGAAACGAGCCAAACTTGAACCACAATGCTGCGAAACAGCTACGTCAAAGCTACAAGCTTCAAAAACGCCTGATTAAATTGTAAACAATTAATTAAAACTTGTATTAATAATGTCTTTATTTATGCAAGTCAAAAGACTGTGTGTAAATATAAAGTAAATTAAATAACATTAACTGTTGCCTGACAGCAAGAAGGTCCTGGGTTCGATCTCCAGGCGGGGCGGTCCGGGTCCTTTCTGTGTGGAGTTTGCATGTTCTCCCCGTGTCAGGTTAATTGGAGACACTGTATAAGTGTGTGTCCTGCTATGGACTGGCGGTGTTACTGTGTGCCTTGCGCCCATTGAAAAGCTGGGATAGGCTCCAGCACCCCCCGCGACCCTGATTGGATAAGCGGATAAGAAAATGAATGAATAACATTAAATGGTTTGATTACTTGTTTATGTCACTGTATGAGTATCTGTGACATTAATGTGTGATTATTTTAATACAATATTAGAGTTTAAACTGAACTACTGACCGCAGTATCCTGATATGAATGTGTTGAGAAGATTACTGACATAAATATATAAAAGACTTATTATAAATAAGAGGTAATTTCCTGTGTTTACATTAGCATAGCATAGCACAGCTAACCGAACTCACCCAACTATGAGGAAGACCACCACGGCCACGGCAAAGTAATTGGTCTGGTAGTACAGCAGGTTGCTTATCACCCGGTTGTTCCACTTAGTTAAATCCGCCGTGTCTGGCTTGGCGAATCTATCCGCTCCGGGGAAGAAATCCTGCCAGGGTCTGAAAGGAGCCACTTCCACTCCGGAGCCTGAGGTCGCCATGTCTGCTGATACTGACGGTGCTGAGGGTGAGAGCGGGTGGGTTTATGCATGCGTTATGATAATCTCCCACCCACATTCCGACAAACCCCGCCTCCTGCACTGCGATTGGCTAGTCCGTGGTACTCACACGCAATCTGATTGGACAATCCGGACGCCTGTCACTTGAGGGAAAATTACCGTTGCGGATCAGGGTGCGACACGTGGGCGGGGACGCCTGTCAATCATTAGCAGCGTCAGCCAATCACAAGCGCGTTAATGTTACTTTATTCTGGTCAGGGTCGTGGTGCGTGTGACACTACAGCTTCAATGCACAACGATAAAATTGGGTCTTAGTGAACACGGCACAATTCTTAATGATTTGAATGTGCTAAACATGGAAATGTACTGTAAGTAATTTGCTGTCCACTGTAATCAGAAGGTTGATGGTTCTAGCCCCACCAATGCAAGGCTGCTACTGTTGTGCCTTTGGCTCTTAACCCTCAATCACTTGCATTGTATTCAGTCACAGTTGTAAGTTGCTTTGAATAAAATGATAGATAGATGGATAGATAGATAGATAGATAGATAGATAGATAGATAGATAGATAGATAGATAGATAGATAGATAGATAGATAAGAGTTTTCTTTTACCTCCATTTAACGGATTTCGAGTTTAACGGACAAAATCTGGAAAACCACTAGCTGGCGCAAGTCTCTCTGTTTACATGAGTGAGAGGATTTGTTTTGTCGGGGGTCTCGCTCTGTTCTCGCCTTTTTTCTGTTTTATGCTTCATTTTTTTTTTTGCAAGTTCTAGTGCTTAGTTCTGCACCAGCGCTGCTCCAGTATCCACCAGCGGTGCTTCAGACTCACAATAATAGAAACTCACTATGGGATCACGGCAAAAATAAAACATCTCCACCACCACACAAGGTAAATACAATTTCTTCCCAATTTTAATGTTTATTTACAGGTTTTCTATGAATTGTTTATTTAGCTGTTGATCATATGTGCATGTTTAGGGCAGTTATAGCCTAGTGGTTAAGGTACTGGACTAGTAAGCAGAAGGTCGCTGGTTAAAACCCCACCACTGCTGTATACTATAAGTCGCTTTGGATAAGAGCATCTGCTAAATGCCGAAAATGTGCACGTTTGTGGACCCTGTTTTCGTATATTTTACACCCGCTGGAAAAAAACTAGCTGTTTGAGACAATCGCATTTTACAAACCAGTGCTCCCCCCCTTTTAATCTGTTAAATCGAGGTTCTACCGTAGTTGTAATTTGTCATATTGCTGTATAATAGTATTTGCAAAGTCACTGTTACATAGTCAATATTTGTTTATTTCATTTACTCTAACTGTATTTACTCTGTGCTGGAGGAATCTCATCTTATCTTATAATCATACGTTCTTTAAAAAGTGTCACTCAGTTTATGATACCTTCCGTCCACATGTGTGATTAAACAAAACGATTAAAGCACTGCTTTATTCACTCACACGCCACGACCTCGTAATATGATATAGAACATAATATAATATAGAAAAATCGTTCCCCCACTAGTAATTAATGACATTATTATTAATTAGTAATTAAATACACATTACATAAATTGTACAGCAGATTTGCCCTTTGCACCACCACCATGCTGGTAGAGGAGTGCCACAGACTAGCACCTTCCCCCGGCTGCCTGAGCCAGCAGTGGATTTTCACTTTGTCATATAGAAAAAAGTGCAGGCAGCACTTTATTATTCAAAAATAGTAACAACACTTTATTTATTTACTATTAATACACATATACATGATACTTACACATACAATAGAATATAGAAATATAGAAAATATAAAATAAACTATATTATAAAAATATATTTGATATATATTAATGATTAAAATGAGCATGAATTTATACTGTACCATATTTCTGCAGGTTAATGTAACGTGTGTGTGTGTGTGTGTTGTGGTCAGTGTGGTATATTAACACGCAGCAGTCCCACATATGGACCCAGTAGTGTAACTGTACTGGTTACGGGGAGAAAATAAATCACCCAGTGAAACAAACGGTCCCACAAAAACTGAGGCAAAAACCTCCAGAGGATCAGTCCAGAGAAGAAGACTGCTGCCATCTGACACACGTGTCCGGTGAATATGGAGGGGATCGTCCTGCAACACACACACACACACACTAAATATGACCAAACAGACGTGGAAACCCCTCCAAATGATTGAGTTCAAGAGTTCATTACTTTTAAACGTCGAGGGTAATGAACTCACCTGAGGTTTAAGTGGCCCCGGAGGCGCCACACGAGGTCCCCCTCTCTCAGCGTGAGCATGAGAGCGTGCCACATGACGATGCGTGCGGTCCAGTAATGAACGTCCATCCAGTGCCACGCAAAGTCAGAAATCAGCTGGTAGGGCAACAGGACGAACTTCACCCCGAATGCCAACCACTGCATCCGATTCGGCTCCTCCTGAGGAGAGAGACGGTGCGGTGAGGAACGCTCACGATACAAAGTTCACACTACATGAGTTTCAGTATGTTCTGATCTCTGTACACACTATACAACTTTATCCCTTGTGATAGGGAGTCGGGAGGAGTCCGAGACGAGTCTGTCCGGTCTCCCAAACCACGTTTAGTCAAGTGATGAGGGGTTTAACGATACCACGGGTGAGACAGGCTTTTAGCTTACAGAAATGGACGTCGACAAGAAGCGAGTGAGCCGAGCTGTTCGTGCGCTGATATGTAGCGTAAAAACAAAGAAGAAAAAGAAATGAATCTGGCCAGCAGGGGGCGTCTCTACAGGCGCCTTCGCATGAGAGGTGGCAAAACCGCTTTTCTGCCGGCTGTGCTGTTGTTTCCTATGGAGTGTGGCGATGCTGCTTAACTGTGCTTCCCTTCACCTGATTGAACTTTGACCCAGTTTGCTGTCCACTGACCTTTTCAAAGCTCCTCCAATGAGACGAACTGTTTCATATGAGGCAATAAAAGCGACTCGGGCCGTACAAACAACACTTTTTTTATATATATATTTTCTTTACGCATTTTCTGCCAACTTTCTCCCCTTTAGCGCGTCCAATTGCCCGATTGCGTCATGCTTCCTCTCCACCAATCCCAACCCCCGCTCTGATTGAGGAGAACGAAGCTAACCAACGCCCCCTTATCACCATCTTATCACCTACACTTTGACGAGTGCAGTGCAGCTCAGCGTTGTGTACGGAGAGACACACCCTGAGAGCACTCTTTTCTCATCTCTGTGCAGGCGCCATCAATCAGCCAGCAGAGGTCCAGCGTGTGTTTTTACCGCTGCGACACCTGAGCGGCGTACGAACAAAACTTAACACGAACAAAACTTAGTGTGACTTATTGTAGTAAAACAGCGAGTGAGGAATGTGATTAGTGGAGGAACTAATGAGCAGTAATAATGAAGAGAAGTTTAGTGCTCCTGTCTCCTTCTTTTACTACATTAAACCACGTTAAGCTTTATTTTCAACCAGAAGCGTTTTAGACTCTGGGAGAAGCTGATTCTGATTCTCACCGTTTCTCAGAAGCTGGAGCTGTAACACAAGTTTAAAAGTGAAACAGGGAGGAGAATCCAGATAAACACAGATACACGTGGAGCTGTAACCCTGGATCTGACGCTTATTCCACACTGATGCAGATTCAGCTCAGATTCAAACGTGTTCTCACCAGGTTCCTGAAGGAAAGCGCCTCCTCCGAGCTGCTGTTGAGCGCTGATGGGCAGCTGGTGTGAATGAAGGGTAAGAAGGAGTCGTGGTAATCGAACATGTACATGTACAGGAGGGTGAGGCGCGGACTGTCGGTCATGGCGTAGCTATAAAACAACGACTTCCCTCCATTTACCGCCTGCACACAAAATTCAAAACATTAAACGTTAACAGTGTCTGAAATACACGATACGATCAAAAGTATTCGGACGCCCATTTAGTCAGATACGGGGATACCTTGTACTCCCAGAGGTTTCGGGGTCGTTTGAAGCCCAGTTCCTGAACCCTGCGCACTTCTTTCAGGACCGCACGTCTGTGGAGCTCGTTCTCGATTAGGTACGGGGGCGCCGAGAAGTCCTGCTCGCTTAGTGCGCTCAGCAATCTACACACACACACACACACACACACACACACACACGATCAAAGTCAATTCAATCTAGTTAGTCAACACCAGATCTAGTTAGTGGTTTCAGCAAGTTAACCAAATTTTTTTTTTTTCAATGTAATCAACCGTTTCATCCTGGTCAGGGTCATGGTGGGTCCGGTTCAGTCTGGAAATACCTGCGCAATCGGGTTCTACAGACATAGCCAATCATACTGTAGCACTCTGAGATTCGAACCCGCTGTGCCACCCAAGCGTCTGGTGGTGAGATTCAAACCCAGGATTCCAGGACCGGGAGTTGTGCAACACACACACACACACTCTAACTGCTATGCCACAATTCCACCCACTGTCAGCGGTCTATTACACTAGGGTTCGAATCTCTGTGGTGTTATCGACCAGCCGGGCGTCTGCACAGACGTGATTGGGTGTGTCTGTGGACGGGGAGACCTGAGACGGATTGTCACCTATTTCAGGGAGTTTTACAGTGTGCAGCCCCACCCACCGTGACCCTGACCAGGATAAAGCAGTGTGTGTGTGTGTGTGTGTGTGTGTGTTACCTGCCGTTGACCTGCTCCCTGAGGAACGTGTCTCTGTAGGGTGACGCCCACGTGCCCAGACTTTCCACCCAAAGCGTCACTTCGTCAGTCGTCCAGGCGCCGATCGGCTTCTTCAGCAGCAGCTCCACCTTCCCCTCCTCACCACCCAAGTGATAGACCAGAAATACCACCTACACACACACACACACACACACACACACACACACACACACACACACACTTTTTAGGATCTCTGTAATGTTATAAACACACCACATAACCAAAAATATGCTGGAAGCCCCATTTCAAGGGACAGCCGCTCCTCTGAGAAGCTTCTCACAAGACTTTGAAGTACATCTGTGGGAATTTGTGCCTGTTTAGTGTAAAGATGACTGCACTTGTATGGCTGAGCGCTGACGAAACCCTCCGCTGATGTTTGGAGATGGACGGCGACTTATTGTTATACATTTGTTCATTTGTTTTATCCTGGTCAGGGTCACAGTGGGTCTGATTCACACACACACACACACTTTTTAAGATCTCTGTAATGATAAACACACTATATGACCAAATGTATTTGGACAGCTGACCTTAAGTCTTGTTGGACACTCAGTTAAAAAACAAACACTATTTAAACAGTGACCCTCACAAGACTTTGAAGTACGTCTGTGGGAATTTGTGCCTGTTTAGTTAAAATATGATGGCTGGGCGCTCATGAAAGCCTCCGCTGATGTTTGGAGACGGACGGCAACTTATTGTTAAACATTCGTTCATTCGTTTTATCCTGGTCAGGGTCGCAGTGGGTCTGATTCACACACACACACTTTCTAGCAGCTCCAGGTAGCCGGACCGCATGTCTTTAGACTACTTGTGGATGGAAACCGGAGCACTCACAGAGAGAACATGCGAACTCTAGAAAGGGAATCGAACCCAGAACCCAGGTCCCGCTCACTGTGAGGCAACAGCACTACCCACTGGTAGGTATGTGGACCTTAAAAAGATAAAAGGAAGTTCTGGGTACTCACAGCGACGAAGGACAGAGTGAGGAGGACTCCGGAGAAGAAGCTTCTCTTGCCCAGCCACTGATGCCACCACACGATGGGTGGCGAGGGTCTGCGGCTGAGGCGATGCTCCACCCCCTGCAGCACCAACAGAGACTGAGCGACGTGCGGGTCGCCCAAAACTCTCTGCCGCTTCTTCGCCAAGTCGGACTGGAAGTGCTTTTCCACCAGATCTCTGTGAAACAAACGGTTCATATCAGCGGCGTCATACGAGCTGCGGTCAGTCGGTTAGCGCTGTTTAGTCCCCAAAATTTCATTTATTAGGGAAGTTCTGGTTGCCTTACAAGGGCTTATAAGGACACTCGGGACATTGGTTCAGTTCCTGATCCAACTATTCCATTTGTTCAGGCTTGGGACCTGCACTGAGAGCGCACCTACGTTCAGAGCCAGAGATCTGGACTATAGAGTTTGTATAAAATCAGTCAGTCATGGTTCTATTTTTCCTTTTATTACAAGAAATGTTGGGCGTTTGGGTGGCACGCGAGTATAATTCACCACCCTACTACTACACAGACCAGGGTTCTGGTCTCTGTGGTGCTACCAGCCCGGTCAGGCACTCAACAGACACGGCAGACGCGAGCGCACCTCATGGCGTCCGGTTAGGCGAGTACGTGTGCCAAAGTTTCCTGTAGTAATGCGCCAAGAGACGAGTGCTAGACCGCAGCTCTCCACAGCCAGCACGGCTCCAAGTGCATGCCGTGCAGGACTGCTTGGTTCTAAAGCCCCCCTAGATACCCATCCTTGGACCGATCGACCAGTGCGCATACCTGAAGGAGATGTTGACCTTGGGGAAGCCCTGCCACGCCCGGCGACACGTGGGACACACGGCCCTGCCCGAGGAGTGCAGCCACTGAGCCAGGCAGTGACGGCAGAAGCTGTGGCCGCAGGTCAGCGTGGTGGGATCCAGCAGCACCTCGTAGCAGCAAGGACACGTCACCTCAGGCAGGGAGATCCCCGCGGCCAAGTCTTCGTCCTCCTCCTCGCCTTCATCATGACCGTCGTCTTCATCTTCCACACGAGGATTTACAGGGTCGATGTTTACCACGCAGTGGCCGGCCATCACACTGCGGTCAAACGTAACCATGGAAATAAGAAACAAAGAGGACCTGGACACACTCATTGTAGCCTGGCATGTAGATTACTGGACTATCATTCAAAAGGTTGCTGGTTCAAGCCCTTGAGAAAGACCCTTAACCCTCAATTGCTTAGACAGTATATACTGTCAGTTCTGTAAATGCCAAACATGTAAATATAAATTCACAGCCAATCGCGTCTGTGTGGGCGCCCGGTCGGCTGACAGCAGAGCTCATATACGAACAAATCATCTTTTAACTGAATGGGCACAAACCGTCTAGCATTTCTTCCTGCATGTCCTCCCTCACCTCCTCATCCTCACACTCTCATCCCTCTTCTGCACATGCTCAAACCGTCTCCATATCTCCTCCCACACTTTCCTACCTGCTCCATCCCTCCATGCACTCCCATAGCTGGCCTCACTACTGTCATGTAGACTCTTCCTGTCACTCAGACATACTCGTCTATCACAGATCTCTGCAGCAGGCAAAATAAGTCACGTACACACGGTTCTTCTACTACACACGTTCCTTGCTTCAGCTTTCAGGTACCAGGATGTTATCATCAAATAGAAATAAAAACTTAATCCTATAAATATATTATTATTAATCTGTGGTGAAGGTTATGAGCTCGTAATCGTGCTGCTGTGTAATAACCAGCTCTATATTTACACCTCGATGGGTGCGACAGCTTCGATACGGATGTGACACGTCCTGTGTTTTTGGGAAGTCCCCCAGCTCTCCGGACTAGCAGTGACAACCAAAACAGAAACCCGTAAACCAAGTGCCTACAAACGAGAAAACTAAAGTAAAAGATTTCACTTCATTACAAAGTACGTCTGGCTGGACGTCCCATTTCAAAAAACACTCGATATTAAAAACAGAGTGACCTCTGTGTGATCTCTTCAGCTAAAGAACGACAGCCGGTGTTCTGAGAAGGCTTCTCACTAGACTATGGGAATTTGTGCCTGTTCGGTCAAAAGATGACAGCGTTTGTACGGCTGGGAGCTGATGTTGATGTTCAAGTTTGTTCAGTGTCCAGTGCAGGACACTGGAGTGTCTTCAAACCGAGCTTGCTTTGTGCTGGAACAGGAAAGGACCTTCCCTAAACTGTTGCAGCAAAGCTGTCAGAAAGGGATGTTAAACAGCGAGGTGTCTACATACTTTTGATCATACAGCATAAATCTAAACAACACTTATTAGAAGCTTTGATCTAAAGCGACGTACATTCAGGTATCTGAGAGTTAAAGACCCGACTCAGGAGCCCTACAGTGACAGAACTCTGTAATAAAGGGGCTTGAACCAGCAACCTTCCGATCCACAGAAAACACAGTGAGAGAAGAGAAGCTCCAGGTACTTACTTTATCCCTCCTGGTGTTCGGCTGGTACACAGATCAGCTCGTCTCAGCTCTGCAGGGGTTCCAAAAGTGAAAGTAAAACTCACCAGTCACATGAGTTTGGCTCTAAGCTCCGCCCCCAAACCGGTTCAACCTGTTTACCTGTTATTTCAGTAACGCTCCTGCCTGGTCAGGGCCGCAGTGGGCCAGGGACCAGCTGAATGACGGACTCATAGAGCAGGAATATACTCTGAATTGAGCAGGAAGGAAAACATCACTCACACATTCACGTACTTTAGTTTCTAACAGTCAGGGCTGAGTTAAACCGCTCAATCCACCTTCTGCATGGTTTTGGGTGGTGGGACCAAACACAAAGGACCTTCAGGGAACAAAAAACATGCAAAACAAAGGACCTAGTGCTTGCATGGCACACATCATGCCACCCTGAGCATTAAATCCTACAGACATTAACACAAGAGGTCCCTGTATCTGCTATAACAGTCTCCGCTCTTCCCCTCTGACACCCGCCAATCACTTTTATCACCTGTGTGTGAAGAGCCACGCACTGCCATCCGTGATCATCCTACCCTGTGCAGGCGCCTAACCCGGTCAGCAGAGGCCGCTCTCGCCCCATCGTCCCTCTCCATACGGACACACAGCCAACAGTGTGTTGATTTAATGTTTGATTTCTCTCAGCTGAATGTTGCAGTTGTAGCCTAGTGATTAAGGTACTGGACTAGTAATCGAAAGGTCGCTGGTTCAAGCCCCACCACTGCCAGGTTGCCACTGTTGGGTCCTTGAGCAAGGCCCTTAACCTTCAATTGCTTAGACAGTATACTGTCACAGTACTGTAAGTCACTTTGGATAAAAGCGTCTGCTAAATGCCGAAAATGTAAATGTAAATGTAACTTCAAATATTGGATGCCTGACAAGTTTATGGTCGTGTGTCCACATACTTTTGACCATTTAGTGTATACCAGGTTTTTTTCTTTTTTTCAAGCAAGCCACATTCTGTCCATGATTTTTTTACCCGACCCAAACAACACAAACGATAAATCAAAACGAAACACAAAACAAAATGAATGTAATTAATAAAACTGTGGCTATCTGGTCCCACTGTGGTTTACAATGTGTAACGTAAAGCCTCCACAAGGGGGCGTTTGTTACGTGCCTGTTAAAATTAGTTCATTTAATCATTATTATTTTTGTCTGCGACCCAAACCCTGGTGTGAACCACAGTGCACGATTTTCTAAACCAGGTTCTCCAGCCGCTCAGCGATAAACGTGATGAAACCACGGCGGCGTGTTTAACGTCGTCTTTATAAAACCGGCGGCAGGTATCATGATACAAGTTAGCATAGTTAGCATGCCGTACAGTTTTCAAACCGTTGAGAGCGAATAATTTAACACAGAAGACAAAAAAAAAAACAATCAGCACAATTACACACACAGCTCGTCCGTCGTTCGGGTGTAACACGTGTGTGTGTGTGTGTGTGTGTGTGTGTGTGGTTGGCTAATTGAGCTTTACACTTCGCTACGATGCTGACGTAAAGCCGAAACGTCTGTACAGCCACTCGTGGGTCACGTTCACATCAAACACTGGAGCTGTAGAAGCAAAATGTACTGGAACGCAGATTTATTTCTACTGAATGAAGTTTAGTTTTAGTGGACGGAGGGATTTTAGGAACCAAATGAACACACACACACACGGTGTGTTAAACCACAATACATAACTTACCATGATTAAATAAGGCACAAAACATGTATTTATTATTTAATCTCTGATTTATTCATTTAAATAAATGCGATTTTTTTTTCATTTACTCATTCACATAGAGCGTGAAGCCAATCGAGTGGACGCACCAATCAGAACAGAGGTCATTTGGTCCTCAAAATTCCTCCACATGAGCGTAAATGGACGTGTGTACAGTATAATACAGCGAGAACGAGTCTGACGTGATGAATAATCGTACAAAAGTGCTTTTTTAAAAACAATAAACGATAAACACGGTCGCGTTAATGTTAAAGACAATCAGCAAAAGCCGCGCGCTCTTACACGAATATTACAAACAAGATAAAAGTAAATAAAAGCTGGAATAAAAAACACCCCAACGTTGCCTTTTACAAACACTATTCAGTCAATGGCTGCATCCCAAACCACATAGTACTACACTAAACAGTTCTTAAACAGCAGTAGTCCCGATGCTACTTTTTATATACTGTTTAGCCTCCAAACCACAGTTCATGTTTTTATTTATACTAGAATGACATTTTGTAGATGTCTGCACCATGTACCATTAGGCACTGCTGGTGGCAAATTGCAACAAGTACACAGGGTACCGGAAGTACTCGAAATAAGGGCGCAGTCACATGAGAAGCGGCAAAACCGTGAATCTGCATTAGTGTGGAATAAGCGTCAGAGTCTAAAACGCTTAAGGTGGTTTAATGTAGTAAAAGAAGGAGACAGGAGCACTAAACTTATCCTCATTATTACTGCTCATAAGATCTCACGTTAGGTTTTGTTCACATTAAGCGTCGTTCGTACGTACCGAGTTGCTTTTAAAGCCTCATATCAAACAGTTCGTCTTATTGGAGGTGCTTTGAAAAGGTCAGCAGCCAACTGGGTCAGAGGTTTTGCTGCTTCTCATGTGAATGCGCCCTAAAAATGATGAGGAAAGGAAGTCCCCTTTTCTAAGACGGCGTATTAGGGCCACTGTAAAAAATATTTTTAAGTTTTGATTATGAGCCGTACGGCTTTAGTTTATCATACGAGTCCATAAGGCTCGGTTAAAGTTTGTTTGTTTGTTTGTTTATTAGGATTTTAACGACATGTTTTACACTTTGGTTACATTCATGACAGGAGACGGTAGTTACTCATTACACAAGATTCATCAGTTCCCGAGGTTATATCGAACACAGTCATGGACAATTCAGTATCTCCAATTCACCTCACTTGCACGTCTTTGGACTGTGGGAGGAAACCGGAGCACCCGGAGGAAACCCACGCAGACATGAGGAGAACATGCAAACTCCACACAGAAAGGACCCAGATCGCCCCACCTGGGGATCGAACCCAGGACCTTCTTGCTGTGAGGCGACAGTGCTACCCACTTAGCCGCCCGCCTAATCTCGTAATTATTTCGACTTTAATCTCGTAATTATTTTGACTTTAATCTCGTAATTATTTTGACTCTAATCTCGTAATTATTTCGACTTTAATCTTGTAAATATTTTGACTCTAATCTCGTGATTATTTCGACTTTAATCTTGTAATTATTTCGACTCTAATCTCATAATTATTTCGACTTTAATCTTGTAATTATTTTGACTTTAATCTTGTAATTATTTCGACTCTAATCTCATAATTATATCGATTTTAATCTTGTAATTATTTTGACTTTAATCTTGTAAATATTTTGACTCTAATCTCGTGATTATTTCGACTTTAATCTTGTAATTATTTCGACTCTAATCTCATAATTATTTTGACTTTAATCTTGTAATTATTTTGACTTTAATCTCGTAATTATTTTGACTCTAATCTCGTAATTATTTTGACTTTAATCTCGTAATTATTTTGACTCTAATCTCGTAATTATTTTGACTTTAATCTCATAATTATTTTGACTCTAATCTCGTAATTATTTCGACTTTAATCTTGTAATTATATCGATTTTAATCTTGTAATTATTTCGACTCTAATCTCATAATTATTTCGACTTTAATCTTGTAATTATTTTGACTTTAATCTCGTAATTATTTTGACTAATCTTGTAATTATTTTGACTTTAATCTCATAATTATTTTGACTCTAATCTCGTAATTATTTCGACTTTAATCTTGTAATTATATCGATTTTAATCTTGTAATTATTTCGACTTTAATCTCGTAATTATTTTGACTCTAATCTCGTAATTATTTCGAATTTAATCTTGTAATTATATCAATTTTAATCTTGTAATTATTTCGAATTTAATCTTGTAATTATATCAATTTTAATCTTGTAATTATTTTGACTCTAATCTCGTAATTATTTCGAATTTAATCTTGTAATTATATCAATTTTAATCTTGTAATTATTTTGACTTTAATCTCGTAATTATTTTGACTTTAATCTCGTAATTATTTTGACTCTAATCTCGTAATTATTTCGAATTTAATCTTGTAATTATATCAATTTTAATCTTGTAATTATTTCGACTCTAATCTCGTAATTATTTTGACTTTAATCTCATAATTATTTTGACTCTAATCTCGTAATTATTTCGACTTTAATCTTGTAATTATATCGATTTTAATCTTGTAATTATTTCGACTCTAATCTCATAATTATTTCGACTTTAATCTTGTAATTATTTTGACTTTAATCTCGTAATTATTTTGACTAATCTCGTAATTATTTTGACTTTAATCTCATAATTATTTTGACTCTAATCTCGTAATTATTTCGACTTTAATCTTGTAATTATATCGATTTTAATCTTGTAATTATTTCGACTTTAATCTCGTAATTATTTTGACTCTAATCTCGTAATTATTTCGAATTTAATCTTGTAATTATATCAATTTTAATCTTGTAATTATTTCGAATTTAATCTTGTAATTATATCAATTTTAATCTTGTAATTATTTTGACTCTAATCTCGTAATTATTTCGAATTTAATCTTGTAATTATATCAATTTTAATCTTGTAATTATTTTGACTTTAATCTCGTAATTATTTTGACTTTAATCTCGTAATTATTTTGACTCTAATCTCGTAATTATTTCGAATTTAATCTTGTAATTATATCAATTTTAATCTTGTAATTATTTTGACTTTAATCTCGTAATTATTTCGACTTTAATCTCGTAATTATTTCGACTTTAATCTCGTAATTATTTCGACTTTAATCTTGTAATTATTTCGACTTTAATCTCGTAATTATTTTGACTTTAATCTCGTAATTATTTCGACTTCAATCTCGTAATTATTTCGACTTTAATCTTGTAATTATTTCGACTTTAATCTTGTAATTATTTCGACTATAATCTCGTAATTATTTCGACTTTAATCTCGTAATTATTTCAACTATAATCTCGTAATTATTTCGACTCTAATCTCGTAATTATTTCGACTCTAATCTCGTAATTATTTCGACTCTAATCTGCCCCACAAGTAATTAATGACATTATTATTAATTAGTAATTAAATACACATTACATAAATTGTACAGCAGATTTGCCCTTTGCACCACCACCATGCTGGTAGAGGAGTGCCACAGACTAGCACCTTCCCCCGGCTGCCTGAGTCAGCAGTGGATTTACACTTTGTCATATAGAAAAAAGTGCAGACAGAAACATAGAAAATATAAAATAAACTATTATAAAAATATATTTGAATAATGATTAAAATGAGCATGAATTCATACTGTACCATATTTCTGCAGGTTAATGTAACGTGTGTGTGTGTGTGTGTGTTGTGGTCAGTGTGGTATATTGACACGCAGCAGTCCTAAATATAGACCCAGTAGTGTAACTGTACTGGTTACGGGGAAAATTATGGTTTGGCATGGGCGATAAGGTCACAAATACTGTAAAGCTTGTGTGTGTTCACTGATAGAAATGTTGACGTTTATAAGCTCCTCCCCCAGGTTTTCCCTCACTCCGTATTTTGCTTTCTCATTGGCTTGAGCTGGACGCTGCACTCACTGCCACTCACGACCCGGTCGCACTATGAACTGGCTGTGCCGTTGTTTCCTACGGAGTGCTGGGTTGAACTCACACACTCGATTTTTGCACTTTCCGCAGCGCTTACAGTTCACCTGCTGTTCGCTGACCTTCTCAAAGCTCCTCCAATGAGACAAACTGTTTGATACGAGGCTGTAAAAGCGACTCGGGACGTACGAAGAAAACTTACCAGGTTCCTGAAGGAAAGCGCCTCCTCCGAGCTGCTGTTGAGCGCTGATGGGCAGCTGGTGTGAATGAAGGGTAAGAAGGAGTCGTGGTAATCGAACATGTACATGTACAGGAGGGTGAGGCGCGGACTGTCGGTCATGGCGTAGCTATAAAACAACGACTTCCCTCCATTTACCGCCTGCACACAAAATTCAAAACATTAAACGTTAACAGTGTCTGAAATACACGATACGATCGAAAGTATTCGGACGCCTGAGCATGTGATCCATGGGAATCTGTGCCCATTTAGTCAGATACGGGGTTACCTTGTACTCCCAGAGGTTTCGGGGTCGTTTGAAGCCCAGTTCCTGAACCCTGCGCACTTCTTTCAGGACCGCACGTCTGTGGAGCTCGTTCTCGATTAGGTACGGGGGCGCAGAGAAGTCCTGCTCGCTTAGTGCGCTCAGCAATCTACACACACACACACACACACACACACACATATACACACACACACATATACACACACACATATATACACACACACACACACACACACATATACACACACACACACACACATATACACACACACACATACACACACACACACACACAATCAAAGTCAATTCAGTTCACCAGATCTAGTTAGTGGTTTTACCAAGTTAACCAAGTTTTTTTTTTTAAATTAATTAACTGTTTAATCCTGGTCAAGGTCATAGTGGGTCCGGTTCAGACTGGAAATATCGGCGCAATTGGTTTCTACAGACATAGCCAATCATACTGTATCTGTGCAGGCACACAGACGGCTGATAGCACTCTGAGATTCGAACCCGCTGTGCCACCCAAGCGCCTGGTGGTGAGATTCAAACTGGACATTTCCACCCACTGTCAGCGGTCTATTACACTAGGGTTCGAATCTCTGTGGTGTTATCGACCAGCCGGGCGTCTACACAGACGTGATTGGGTGTGTCTGTGGACGGGGAGACCTGAGACGGATTGTCACCTATTTCAGGGAGTTTTACAGTGTGCAGCCCCACCCATGGTGACCCTGACCAGGATAAAGCAGTGTGTGTGTGTGTGTGTGTGTGTGTGTGTGTGTTACCTGCCGTTGACCTGCTCCCTGAGGAACGTGTCTCTGTAGGGTGACGCCCACGTGCCCAGACTTTCCACCCAAAGCGTCACTTCGTCAGTCGTCCAGGCGCCGATCGGCTTCTTCAGCAGCAGCTCCACCTTCCCCTCCTCACCATCCAAGTGATAGACCAGAAATACCACCTACACACACACACACACACACACACACACACTTTAAGGTCTCTGTAATGATTAACACACCACATGACCAAAAGTATGCTGGACGTCCCATTTAAAGGGACAGCCGCTCCTCTGAGAAGCTTCTCACAAGACTTTGGAGTATGTCTGTGGGAACTTGTGCCTGTTTAGTCTAAAGATGACTGCACTTGTATGGCTGAGCACTCATGAAAGCCTCTGTTGATGTTTGGAGATGGACGGCGACCTATTGTTATACGTTCGTTCATTCGTTTTATTCTGGTCAGGGTCGCAGTGGGTCTGATTCACACACACACACACACACACACACACACACTTTTTAAGATCTCTGTAATGATAAACACACTATATGACCAAATGTATTTGGACAGCTGACCTTAAGGCTTGTTGGACACTCAGTTAAAAAACAAACACTATTTAAACAGAGTGACCCTCACAAGACTTTGAAGTACGTCTGTGGGAATTTGTGCCTGTTTAGTTAAAATATGACAGTGTTTGTATGGCTGGGCGCTCATGAAAGCCTCTGTTGATGTTTGGAGACGGATGGCAACTTATTGTTATACATTCATTCATTCGTTTTATCCTGGTCAGGGTCACAGTACGTCTGATTCACACACACACACACACACACACACACACAGAAAGTTAAAGAAAGTAACTCACAGCGACGAAGGACAGAGTGAGGAGGACTCCGGAGAAGAAGCTTCTCTTGCCCAGCCACTGATGCCACCACACGATGGGTGGCGAGGGTCTGCGGCTGAGGCGATGCTCCACCCCCTGCAGCACCAACAGAGACTGAGCGATGCGCGGGTCGCCCGAAACTCTCTGCCGCCTCGTCGCCACATCGGACTGGAAGTGCTTTTCCACCAGATCTCTGTAAAACAAACAGTTCATATCAGCGGCTACGTCGTCAGAGCTATGGTCAGTCGGTCAGCGCTGTTTAGTCCTGAAGGAAGGGGGCGGGGCCACCCCAAATTTAATTTATTAGGGAAGCTCTGATTGCCTAACAGGGCTTATAAGGACACTTGGGACATTGGTTCAGTTCCTGATCCAACTATTCCATTCGTCCGGGCTTGGGACCTGCACTGAGAGCGCACCGGTGTGTCCCTACAGCAGCTACGTTCAGAGCCAGAGATCTGGACTATAGAGTTTGTATAAAATCAGTCAGTCATGGTTCTATTTTTCCTTTTATAAAAAAAAAAATGTTGGGCGTTTGGGTGGCACGCGCGTATAATTCACCACCCTACTACTACACAGACCAGGGTTCTGGTCTCTGTGGTGCTACCAGCCTGGTCAGGCACTCAACAGACACGGCAGACGCGAGCGCACCTCATGGCATCCGGTTAGGCGAGTACGTGTGCCAAAGTTTCCTGTAGTAATGCGTCAAGAGACGAGTGCCAGTGATAGCTCAGTGGTTAAGGTACTGGACTAGTAAACAGAAGGTTGACGGTTCAAGCCCCGCCACCACCAAGTTGCCACTGTTGGGTCCCTGAGCAAGGCCCTTAACCCTCAATTGCTCATCATGTTCCACTCATTGTGTAAGTCGCTTTGGATAAAAGCGTCTGCTAAATGCTGAAAATGTAAATGTAAATGCTAGACTGCAGCTCTCCACAGCCAGCACGGTTCCAAGTGCATGTTGTGCAGGACTGCTTGGTTCTAAAGCCCCCCTAGATACCCATAGATACCCATCCTTGGACCGATCGACCAGTGCGCATACCTGAAGGAGATGTTGACCTTGGGGAAGCCCTGCCACGCCCGGCGACACGTGGGACACGCGGCCCTGCCCGAGGAGTGCAGCCACTGAGCCAAGCAGTGACGGCAGAAGCTGTGGCCGCAGGTCAGCGTGGTGGGATCCAGCAGCACCTCGTAGCAGCACAGACATGTCACCTCCGGCAGGGAGATCCCCGCGGCCAAGTCTTCGTTATCCTCCTCCTCCTCATCATGACTGTCGTCTTCATCATGACCGTCGTCTTCATCTTCCACACGAGGATTTACAGGGTCGATGTTTACCACGCAGTGGCCAGCCATCACACTGCGGTCAAACGTAACCACGGAAATAAGAAACAAAGAGGACCTGGACACACTCGTTGTAGCCTAGCATGTAGATTACTGGACATCATTTGAAAGGTTGCTGATTCAAGCCACTACACTGCCAGGCTGTCACTGTTGGGCCCTTGAGCTTTCAGATACCAGGATATCCAGAGATCTGGATAACAGTGAGTACGACTGCTGACCGCTGGACAAACCGGACGAGCTGAACATGATCTACTGTGGAGGTGCGGCTCATTACACCCTTAATACCAGTTATAACACGCTTATAACCCCTGTGACTTTTACTAAAACATTTACATTTCACTGGGCATTTGGGTGGCACAGTGGTAAAGTACTCTAACTCACCACTGCAGAGATCCAGGGTTCAAATCTCGGGCCTGTGAGCCCATGGTGATGTAAAGCTTGCTCGACTGTGGACACAGCAGACCTGCGTTTCCTGGATTACATCCGACCATCCAGACAAATTTTCTTTTTGATTTTCTTTACTACTTGGGCAGGAGACCACTGTTCCGTGTACTTTTTCATTGGTGCAGTATAACTAGCTCTGGTTATGGGCACAGAGACGTCACCAGCTGTAGTTAATAAGAATCACAGATGAATAATTACGGGGACGGGGAAGTTAGATAACGATGATTTTGTCTTTTGTATAATTTTGACCCAGAAGGTTTCAGACCGACAGAACTCAAACGTGTGTGTGTGTGTGAAGGTTATGATCTTGTAATCATGCTGCTGTGTAATTACCAGCTCTATATTTACACCTCGATGGGTGCGACAGCTTCGATACGGATGTGACACGTCCTGTGTTTTTGGGAAGTCCCCCAGCTCTCCGGACTAGCAGTGACAACCAAAACAGAAACCCGTAAACCCAAGTGCCTACAAACGAGAAAACAAAAGCAAAAGATTTCACTTCATTACAAAGTACGTCTGGCTGGACGTCCCATTTCAAAAAACACTCGATATTAAAACCTCTGTGTGATCTCCTCAGCTAGAAAAACAGCCGGTGTTCTGAGAAGGCTTCTCACTAGACTATGGGAATTTGCGCCTGTTCGGTCAAAAGATGACAGTGTTTGTACGGCTGGGAGCTGATGTTGATGTTCCAGTTTGTTCAGTGTCCAGTGCAGGACACTGGAGTGTCTTCAAACCGAGCTTGCTTTGTGCTGGAACAGGAAAGGACCTTCCCTAAACTGTTGCAGCAAAGCTGTCAGAAAGGGATGTTAAACAGCGAGGTGTCTACATACTTTTGATCATACAGCATAAATCTAAACAACACTTATTAGAAGCTTTGATCTAAAGCGACGTACATTCAGGTATCTGAGGGTTAAAGACCCGACTCAGGAGCCCTACAGTGACAGAACTCTGTAATAAAGGGGCTTGAACCAGCAACCTTCCGATCGACAGAAAACACAGTGAGAGAAGAGAAGCTCCAGGTACTTACTTTATCCCTCCTGGTGTTCGGCTGGTACACAGATCAGCTCCTCTCAGCTCTGCAGGGGTTCCAAAAGTGAAAGTAAAACTCACCAGTCACATGAGTTTGGCTCTAAGCTCCGCCCCCAAACCGGTTCGACCTGTTTACCTGTTATTTCAGTAACGCTCCTGCCTGGTCAGGGCCGCGGTGGGCCAGGGACCAGCTGAATGACGGACTCATAGAGCAGGAATATACTCTGAATTGAGCAGGAAGGAAAACATCACTCACACATTCACTTACTTTAGTTTCTAACAGTCAGGGCTGAGTTAAACCGCTCAATCCACCTTCTGCATGGTTTTGGGTGGTGGGACCAAACACAAAGGACCTTCAGGGAACAAAAAACATGCAAAACAAAGGACCTAGTGCTTGCATGGCACACATCATGCCACCCTGAGCATTAAATCCTACAGACATTAACACAGAGGTCCCTGTATCTGCTATAACAGTCTCCGCTCTTCCCCTCTGACACCCGCCAATCACTTCTTATCACCTGTGTGTGAAGAGCCACGCACTTCCATCCGTGATCATCCTACCCTGTGCAGGCGCCTAACCCGGTCAGCAGAGGCCGCTCTCGCCCCATCGTCCCTCTCCATACGGACACACAGCCAACAGTGTGTTGATTTAATGTTTGATTTCTCTCAGCTGAATGTTGCAGTTGTAGCCTAGTGATTAAGGTACTGGACTAGTAATCGAAAGGTCGCTGGTTCAAGCCCCACCACTGCCAGGTTGCCACTGTTGGGTCCTTGAGCAAGGCCCTTAACCTTCAATTGCTTAGACAGTATACAGTCACAGTACTGTAAGTCACTTTGGATAAAAGCGTCTGCTAAATGCCGAAAATGTAAATGTAAATGTAACTCCAAATATTGGATGCCTGACAAGTTTATGGTCGTGTGTCCACATACTTTTGGACATATAGTGTAAACCAGAGTTTTTTTTCCAAGCGAGCCACATTCTGTCCATGATTTTTTACCCGACCCAAATCAAAACAAAACACAAAAGAAAAAAATTTAATTAATGAAACTGTGGCTATCTGGTCCCACTGTGGTTTACAATGTGTAACGTAAAGCCTCCACAAGGGGGCGTTTGTTACGTGCCTGTTAAAATTAGTTCATTTAATCATTATTGTTTTTGTCTGCGACCCAAACCCTGGTGTGAACCACAGTGCACGATTTTCTAAACCAGGTTCTCCAGCCGCTCAGCGATAAACGTGATGAAACCACGGCGGCGTGTTTAACGTCGTCTTTATAAAACCGGCGGCAGGTATCATGATACAAGTTAGCATAGTTAGCATGCCGTACAGTTTTCAAACCGTTGAGAGCGAATAATTTAACACAGAAGACAAAAAAAAAAAAACAATCAGCACAATTACACACACAGCTCGTCCGGGTGTAACACGTGTGTGTGTGTGTGTGTGTGTGTGTGTGGTTGGCTAATTGAGCTTTACACTTCGCTACGATGCTGACGTAAAGCCGAAACGTCTGTACAGCCACTCGTGGGTCACGTTCACATCAAACACTGGAGCTGTAGAAGCAAAATGTACTGGAACGCAGATTTATTTCTACTGAATGAAGTTTAGTTTTAGTGGACGGAGGGATTTTAGGAACCAAATGAACACACACACACACGGTGTGTTAAACCACAATACATAACTTACCATGATTAAATAAGGCACAAAACATGTATTTATTATTTAATCTCTGATTTATTCATTTAAATAAATGCGATTTTTTTTTTTCATTTACTCATTCACATAGAGCGTGAAGCCAATCGAGTGGACGCACCAATCAGAACAGAGGTCATTTGGTCCTCAAAATTCCTCCACATGAGCGTAAATGGACGTGTGTACAGTATAATACAGCGAGAACGAGTCTGACGTGATGAATAATCGTACAAAAGTGCTTTTTTAAAAACAATAAACGATAAACACGGTCGCGTTTATGTTAAAGACAATCAGCAAAAGCCGCGCGCTCTTACACGAATATTACAAACAAGATAAAAGTAAATAAAAGCTGAATTGAGCTAAAACGCAGAACAGCCGGCTCACGGTTCGTATAGCAAGCTCGCCCATGTGTGCAAAAAACGTGATTCGGAGCTACAAAAGCGGATAAAATACATCTGAAGCGTATTTACAGGCGGATCACA
This sequence comes from Trichomycterus rosablanca, assembly GCF_030014385.1. Lineage (NCBI taxonomy): Eukaryota > Metazoa > Chordata > Actinopteri > Siluriformes > Trichomycteridae > Trichomycterus > Trichomycterus rosablanca. Next base: position 1,385,338 of record NC_086006.1, on the reverse strand, counting down.
GAGTCGCTCTAATACTGCGGCGCCTCGGCGTGTCCGCGGCGCCGGATTATTGCTCCGCCCTGCGCGGCCAGATCGAACCTGTGCTTGTCTCGGTGTCCAAACCCCCAAATATATTGCAACGATCCTTCCGCCGCGGGTCGGCTTAGCTTTCCTGGTAAAGTGCGATCCCGGCGGTACCTTTGACCAGACAGACGCCGAGCTTACATCCAGACGGTCGGCCTCGGCGCCATATTTACATTCCAACCGCTTTCCGTTAGTCAGACAGCTCAGAGCTTTAGAGACAGAAAAGACGTAGACGAATACTGAGGGACAAAAAGAGGAGGAGGACGGTCCAGGCGAAGATCTGAGATCAGCTTTCAGTCTGTGTGTCGGTACGTGTATAATTACACAGTGCACGAGGTCCGAACGAGGTCCGAACGAGGTCCGGCCATTTCCCCTGAACCGGGAGCCCTCCGCTCCTCCAGGCGACCTCTTTAATATTTCTGTGAGAGAACAGAAACAGAAAGACGTGATGAAAACGTTTGTTGCGGCGCTTTATAGGACATTTGTGCTTCAGTTGCACTGCTTTAATGATAGATGGCAGCAGAGAGCTCAAGATCTATGGGTTGAGAGAAACAGCCTGGCCACTGGGGGGCGCACTTGATGTGTCAGTACAGAGTAAAAGAGGGTGTGTTAGAGAGGTGAGAAAGAGAGTGCGGAGGGTGGATTGTACAGTAATAGAGAGAGTGCGGAGGGTGGATTGTACAGAATAATGGAGAGTGCGGAGGGTGGATTGTACAGAATAATGGAGAGTGCGGAGGGTGGATTGTACAGTAATAGAGAGAGTGCGGAGGGTGGATTGTACACAGTAATAGAGAGAGTGCGGAGGGTGGATTGTACAGAATAATGGAGAGTGCGGAGGGTGGATTGTACACAGTAATAGAGAGAGTGCGGAGGGTGGATTGTACACAGTAATAGAGAGAGTGCGGAGGGTGGATTGTACACAGTAATAGAGAGAGTGCGGAGGGTGGATTGTACAGAATAATGGAGAGTGCGGAGGGTGGATTGTACAGTAATAGAGAGAGTGCGGAGGGTGGATTGTACACAGTAATAGAGAGAGTGCGGAGGGTGGATTGTACAGAATAATGGAGAGTGCGGAGGGTGGATTGTACACAGTAATAGAGAGAGTGCGGAGGGTGGATTGTACACAGTAATAGAGAGAGTGCGGAGGGTGGATTGTACAGAATAATGGAGAGTGCGGAGGGTGGATTGTACAGTAATAGAGAGAGTGCGGAGGGTGGATTGTACAGAATAATGGAGAGTGCGGAGGGTGGATTGTACACAGTAATAGAGAGAGAGTGCGGAGGGTGGATTGTACAGTAATAGAGAGAGTGCGGAGGGTGGATTGTACACAGTAATAGAGAGGTACCTCTCTGTAGGAGAGGTCCCGCCCCCTACAGACCCTCAGCCAATCACGTGCCTGTGCATTCACCTAAAAACCAATTACGTAACACAACGGCCACGCCCACACTTACCGGATCTGGTCCCATGGGCATCCTACCCATCATGCCCATGTTCATCTGGCCCATGTGGCCGCCGTTGGCGCTGTTCATCATCATGGGGCCACCGTACTGCCCGGCGGATCCCTGCTGCCCGAACGCCTGCTGCGGGTACGAACTGAGGGCGACACGCACGACAGACCCGCTTAAATATACGCGGGACGTAGAGGATATACAATGACCGAATGTTCCTGTCAGAGTTCGTACCTGCTGCGTGGCATCGCCCCCTGAGGCCACGCCTTCATGTCTGGACCCTGGTACATGGCACCTCCCTGGGGGTGCTGCTGCATGATGGGGTTCTGCGGAGGCCCCATGCGCCCGGGCATCATGGCGCTGGGGGGGCTGGGTCCTCCGCCGGGGACGAACGAGGCGGGGTCGCCTACAGAGTCAGAATGAGTATCAGTGCATGGGGATGGAGCCGGGGGGGGCGGGGGGTTGTTGTTAGGGGTTCGAATGTACAGGATCGAATGTAAACGTCCTTACCGTAGCCCCCCCCGTAGGCGAACTGCTGCTGACCCATGCCGGGGCCCGCCATGCCCTCCATGCCCGTTGGGGCGGTGACGTTGGGAGGGGGGCTGAAGCCTCCGCCCGCTGCCTGCTGCTGGTGCTGCTGCATCATCATCATGATCCGGTGCCTCCTCTGTGCCATCATGATCTCTCTGCTGCGCTGGGCCATCATCTGAGCGTTCAGGAAACCAGGCTGAGGAGAAACAAACGTTCAGACACCGAAGCTTAGACCCGAACTGATCGTCATCATCTCTCAAAAATGATGATAAAACAGAAAATGAACTAATAAATAAACACATGAATGAATTAGTGAATGAATGGATGAATAGATGGATGGATTGATGATTGGATAAATGAACAGGTGGATAGATTAATGGATTAATGGATTTACGGTCGAGTGGATGGATGAATAGATGATTGAATAATTGGATGAATAAATAGATGGTTAAATGGGTGGATGAATTGATGGATGGTTGGATGAATGGTTGAATAAATAAATGGTTGGATGGATAGGTGGGTGAATGAATGGATGATGAATGGTAAATAGATTGATAGATGGATGATTGAATGAATGAATGTATAAACAAATGAATAAATGAATGGATTCATGGATGGACAGATGGGTGGATGGATGGATTAACAGACGAATGAATGGATGGATGAATGGATGAATGGATGATTGGATAGATGAATGAATGAATTATTGGATAAATGGATGGAGGGTTGGGTGACTGAATTGAGTGATGGATGGACGGATGAACGGATGAACGGATGAATAAATAAATAGATAGTTGAATGGATGGATGAATGGATAGATGGTTAAACTGATTGATGAATCAATGGATAAAGAATGGTTTAATGGGTGGATGAATTGAGGGATGAATGGATGAATGAATGGGTAAATGGATGGACGATGAACGGATGGTTTGTGGAACCTAAAGCCTACCTGTCCTCCCATGCCAGGCTGCATGCCAGGCCTCATGCCAGGTCCTCCTCCCGGATTCTCCATCTTCATGCCCATACCCTGACGAGCCTGGCTCATAAACTGAGGAGAACACAAGTGATGTCATGATTCCAGGAATACCCTGGGCATGGCCAACCATGTCTGTGTAGATGTGTGCGTGTGTGCGCACGTGTGTTACCTGTGGCCCCTGAAGCCTCTGCTGCAGCTGCAGCCGGGTGGGTTTGGCGGCGCTCATCATCCTCGGCCTCATCATGCCGGCGCGCGGGTGCCCCATGCCCCCCATGGGCCCCATCCCACCCATTCCAGGGTAGCTGCCCTGCTGGCCCATCTGGTTGAGCATCGGGCTGTAGGGTCCGGGAGGGTGCCCGCCCTGCCCCTGCATGGGGTTGGCGCCGTAGTTGGAGGGCATGGGCATGGACGGGGGGCCGGGGTAGCCCTGGGGGTACATGGGCTTCTGCTCCATCATCATGGAGGGATCCTGAGCGGGGAAGGGCTCCGGGTGCAGCTCCCCGCCCTGACCCTAGAGAGGGTGAAGAAGGGTAACGTGCGGTCAGATGTACAGTCAGTCACAGACGTTCATTTATTTATTAGCAAACAGGGAAGAGTGGCGCTGATTAGCGCTTTGTTCAGCATTTAAGCCTTTTACATTATACACAAGATAAAAACAGCCACTGGGAGGCGCACTTGACCTGTCAGTGCACTCTCAGTGCCGTTCCGACTCTTAAATACAGGAGCAGCCAGAAAAAACTTATTATTTATCTTTGTTGATCATTTTTTTGAGATTAAAGTGTTGAAAATACAAATAGGTACAGGAATATAAATTGCCAGAGCTGACTGGACGTAATCCGGACTGATTTCGGACCTGGCTGATGATGTCGGGGATGCCCAGGGCGCGGTCGATCTCCTCTAAAGCCAAAACGTCGGCGTTGTTGAGCAGAGAGTCGAGCTGGTCCAACAGAGCTCTCTCATCAATCTGTCCCTCTGAGGTGGAGGGAGGGAGCAGCAAATCATCCAGGGCGTTACCAAACTGACGTCTGAAACACACACACACACACACACACACACACACACACACACATGTATATTTATTATATGTGTATTTCTTTTATATATGATACCAGCGTCTATCATAACCACTCCAGACTGTGCTGAAGTCCTCCGGATGTCCAGATGAAGAACAAAACAGCTGGAAAACACGAGGGAAAGTCCATACATCTAAAATCAACTAATAATAATATTAATAATAATAATAATAATACTATAATAATAATAATAATTAAAATAATAATAATATTTAATAATAATAATAATAATACTATAATTTAATAATAATAATACTTTAATTTAATAATAATAATACTTTAATTTAATAATAATAATAAAAAAGATAATAATAATAATAATTAATAATAATAATAATAAAATAATAATAATAAATAATAATAATAATAAAAAACAATAATAATACTATAATAATAACAACAATAATAAAAATATATAATAATAATAAAAATAATAATAATAATACTATAATAATAATAATACTATAATAATAGTAATAATTAAAATAATAATAATAATAAAAAAACAATAATAATAATACTACTGTATAATAATAACAATAATAATACTATAATAATAAAACTATAATAATAATAATACTTTAATTTAATAATAATAATAAAGATAATAGTAATATTAATTAATAATAATAATAATTACTACTAATAATAATAATTAATAATAATAAAAATAAAAATAATAATAATAATAATAATAAATAATAATAATAATAATAATAACAATAATAATAAAAATAAATAATAATAATAATAAAAATCATAATAATAATACTATAATAATAATAATAATTCAGCATTTTATTGTCTAAATCAGGGTTATATAATAATAGGGTGGTGTAGGGTGGTGGTTTTGGTGCTGGAGCCTATCCCAGCTTTTCAATGGGCGCAAGGCACACAGTAACACCCTGGACGGGGCGGCAGTACATCACAGGGCGCACACACACACCCATTCACCTAGAGGGCAATTCAGTGTCTCCAATTACCTTACTGCACGCATACACAGGGAGAACATGCAAATTCCCCACAGAAATGACCCAGCCAGCCCCGCCTGGGGATCGAACCCAGGACCTTCTTGCTGTGAGGCGACAGTGCTACCCACCGAGTCACCGTGCTGATAATTAAATATAAAGATTTTAACAGGCACGTAAACAAACGATATGAGCTTGTACACAAACGCCCCTCTGTGGAAGCTTTACGTTACATCTTGTAAACCACAGTGGGACCAGATTACCACCAATTTTATTAATTACGTTTCGTTTTGTGTTTCGTTTTTATGCGTCGTTTGCGTTGCCCGGGTCGCGGTAAAAATCATAGACAAAATGTTTTCCCCCGGGACAAAAAGTGTCTCCCCTCCACTTACCCCCTCTCCCAAAAAAACACCCCCCTAAATTACCTGTTTTCCATTCCCATCATACTATCCGGCCACGATGGGGACTGCTGCTGGCCGAACGATCCCATCGCCATGTCACCGGCTCCTGTAAAGATAACACAGTCCATCTTAATCGAACAGAAATGCTCGTTTCTGATTGGCTGACAGAACCTGGCGTGCTGTTATCCCACCCAGAGCCGTAGATAGAGAGAGTTGCGACACTCCTTGATCTCGCCGCCACGCGGTCACGTGGTTCATGTAACCCTCCGATAGTTCCAAACAAACCCAGCACTGTCATGTTCTCATATGGGACAGGCAGCAGTAAATGAAATATTAAACAGTAAATAATAAACATTTGTACAATTTCTGGGTATTTTCACCTGCCTTTACATTTACTGCATCTGCTTTAATGTCAATTTTGTATATGAAGTGGAAGATTGATGTTTATAATGACTTAATAGGTCGTTCTTGTTAACACACAGTACATTATATTAGCATACATTACATAATGCGATATCATTAAGTAGTTTAAACAGTTTTTTATGTTTTGTTTTTTACATAAACTAATCTCCCTTCACTTTCCTGAGGATTCATAATAATAATCATTTTGGTTAAACACTAAGCCATGTGGCTGGATTCATAAGGTTTACCTGCACTAAATGAACAGGTTCATAAACACACTACCGCACCTTTAACATTATAGTGCATGTACATGACATAGCATTCATTCATCTATTTCATGAGTAAGTAATAATTTATTTCTACATGTAATACATGAATTAATTCATAATTAATATGCACTAGTTCATTTTGTCTAATGTATGTGGTGGACAAGGTACACAAACCATGTAGCTGAGTTGAAGTAGAGATATCCAAGGTAAAATATTACTCCAGTAAAAGTAGTAGTAAAAGTAAAAATACCTCCACTAAAGTACTAAACTAAATTTACCTTCAAATGTACTTAAGTATGAAAGTAAAAGTATAATGATTTATTATGGCTCTGATGTTTTATTATCATTTCTGTAACAAGACTCTTGATTAATCAACTTTTAATTAATCAATTTTAGGTGAAAAGACTCGTGTCAATAATTTAGCTTAGCTGACTAAGCTAAATTCAGTTATATCTATTAATTAAGATAAACATGTAACATTTAGTGCTGAGCAAATGCTAAACAATAACAGTATTAAGTATATTAATGACATTAAATTCATTATTTTTTTTAAAACAAAGCAACAAACAGCTAAAAATGCTGGATAAGTAGTGGAAATGAATGAGGCTCTATGGGTTGTTTGGAACTATACAGAGCTCCACAACCCGGAAGCTGCACAGAAAATATGTCCCGCCCCCTTTCCAACGGTTCCCTATGGGAGTGTCGCCACTCTGTTCTCTCTACCGCTCTGATCCCACCCACATGCCCGGCACACGTACCCATCTCCATAAGCTGCTGCTGCAGCATGGACCTGGCACCAGGAACACCGCCGGACCTGCTGACCCTGGGGACCCCGGGCCCTCCCATCATGTCCTTGCTGTTGTGGGACTCGACGCCGGGCCGAATCATGGAGGGGCTGGCACCTGAACGTGGCATCGCCCAGTCACCGTTTCCTCCCATGGGTGATCTCTCGGGAACCCCCATTCCTCTGTTTATCAGCCCTAGAGAGACGAAAACGACAGAACAGTCACTAACAGGTGTAATAGATCAGTTTAGGGAAGGCCCTTTATTGTTCCAGGACAAAGCAGCTCCAGTGTCCTGCGCCTCAGCCCTCTCAACAGCTCTGGAATGACCATCTTTTGACTTCATGGGCACAAATTCCCATACACAGACACACTTTGAAGTCTTGTGAAGCTTCTCAGAATAGATCACACAGATGGGACGTCCAGCAAGCTCACATTCAGGTGTCCAAACACTTTTGACCACGTTGTGTGGTTATATTGGGGGTACTTGTGCTATTTACCGTCGTCGGGAAACGTCCGAGGTTTGTTCCCTCCGTCGGCAGGCGCTCCTAAATCTCCCGGTTCTGGGAATTCAGGTCCGGAACCCCTCAGGCCTCCCAGGATGGAGTCCAACTGCAGAGAGAGGAACATGAAAACACGGTTCAACCACAAAGCTTCATTTCACCCTTGAACTTCTCAAAGCTATTAAAATTCTTCATCATTTTACGATGTTTAGGTTCATGTGGGGTCACGTGTGCAGTATTGACCGATTCTTTTCATACGGAGATCCGTATCGCGCACGGAGAGTCGAGCACTGATCTCTATTATCCCTCGTCTCTGTGCAGCGCCATCGATCAGCCAGCAGAGGTCGTAACTGCAGCAGATATGAGGAACCCCTGCGACCCTTCCTCCCACATGGACGCCCTGGTGGGCTAGCAAATCTTACCGCTTTAAAATATGATCTTTAGCGCCATCTAATGGAGTAAATGTTCACGACAAGCGACGAGGAACACCGAGTTCACCACGAGTGTTTAGAACTACCGCCTGCTCCCGTTAGGGGGCGCCACAGCGGATCACTGGTCTACATCTCGCCCTGTCCTGAACACCCTCCTCTCCTCCCCCTTCTGCACATGCTCAGACCGTCTCGATCTCAATCTCTCCACACCCTGCATTACTCCGTACGCTCCCACCCTGAGTAATTCGTGGTGTTGGAGAGAATGTGTGTGAGCTCTCAGCCTCGGAGCCTGGGTTTGAATCCGTGAGCACGTTCGGTTCGGTTCTGACTAAATCTTGGAGTCAGGATTGTAACATAGTGCTGGACGTTACCTCGTCAGGAGTTTCGGACTTGATCTTGACCTCCAGTTTGTCCTGCGCCCCTCTGCTGAGCGGAACGCCGTTATTCCCGCCGGTGCCTCCTTTCCCGTCCAGCTCCTCAGGCTTGGGCTTGACGTCGCCGGGCTCTTTGGGCTCGTCCTTGCTGCTGCTGCTGCTGCTGTTGTTATTATTGAGCAGGTAGTGCAGCAGCGCGTTGGTTTTTTTCTCTTTGGGGCTGTGCTGCTCCTGCTTGGGTTCGCACGTCGCCGCGCCTCCTGCGCCGGCGCCTCCCACGGCGTCTCCTCCGGCGTCCTGGCCGAGCACCGCCTTCCCGGTGGCCTCGGCGGTGATCTTGGCCACCTCTTCGGGCGTGTTTCCGTTCTGGAGGAGCTTGTGGAGAATCTTGTGCTTCTCCTGCAGAGACGCCGTGTAGTGGGCGGGGCCCAGGGCTGCTGAGGCTCCTCCTCCCGCTCCATGAGCCTGGCTTTGATTGGTGGACGACGAGACGCCCGTCGATGAGGGGCTCATCACCGAGGCTGGCTCCTTGCCCTCGGTGCTGCTCGGAGGTCCGGGCGGGCCGCTCCCGACCCCCAGTCCCAGCTCCTCGGTGGGCGAGGTGAGGAGCTGGAGCAACTTCTTGTGCCCCTTGCTGTCTGCGAGCCGGGAAGGCGCCACCGACGTCGCGTTTCCAGCCTCGCCGCTTCCGTCCCCGGGGTCCTTGCCGCCCCCGCCGGCCTGACTGTCAGGTCGGTCTCCGGCGCCGCTCTCGGCCTGGTGGGCGTGCCCGTGGTGGTGGTGGTGATGCAGGGGATGGTGCTGGTCCCCGGCTCCGAGTCCGAAGGCCCCCGCCGGGCTCTTGGAGTCCACGTGTCCGGGTTTGCAGGGCTGGCCGGGCTGGGAGGAGGAGGAGTGGACGCTGGGAGAGCTGTCGGGTTTGTGGGCCGGGGAGTGGGAGGTGAGGGTGGAGGGGAGGGAGGAGCCCACGCCTTCGCTGATCGCCTGGAGGGCATTGAGGGAGCTGCTGGAAAAGGAGGTGCCGCCTCCGCCACCTCCTGATGTGCCCACACCGCCGGGACCCATGGGCGAGTGCATGCCTGATAACAGACACATTAAAAATGCTTTTAAATAATTAAAGTCCCTCAATTTTTCCACTCAATCTAGTCTAGGTACTTGTATCCTAGTGGTTAAGTTACTGGACTATCAAAAGGTCGCTGGTTCAAGCCCCACCACTGCCAGGCTGTCACTGTTGGGCCCTTGAGGAAGACCCCTAACCCTCAGTTACTTAGACTGTACACTGTCACAGTGGATAAAAGCGTCTGCTAAATGCCGAAAATGTAAATGTAGTCATATCCAATTCCCTGATCGTATTTCGCCTCCACTCCTGGCCGAGGAGAGCCGTGACTAACACACGCCCCCTCCGACACGTGTGCAGTACAGACCACTTCTTTTCACCTGCACCACATGGGTTCGTATGGAGATCCGTATCGCGCATGGAGTGTCACGCACCGATCTCCGCCTTCCCCTGTCTCACTGTGTACCGCCGTCAATCAGCCAGCAGGGGTCGTAATCGCAGCAGTTATTAAGAATCACGCAGCGGGACATTTCGTAGCACACCAGCGCCAAGATTCTGAACTCCTCGGTTTGAGTCTCGGCTCTGCTACCGGCCGGCCGGGCGCCGTCTAGCGGGCACAATTCGGCAGTGCCTGCAGAAAAGACAAATTGGCCACCGTGTCTGCTGGGTGGGATGACCGGACTAAGTGGGAGGGGTCTTCCTGTGACATGGTGTCCTACTATCTGTAAGAGATTATGACTGACTACAGCTGGTGACGTCTCTGTGCCCATTTAAAGTGATAAAAGCACACGAACGTATTTTAAACCGATAAAAACATCTGCACTGACCTCCTGGTGAGAACTGGCTGGAGCCCATTTTGGGACTCCCTCTGTTGCGGGGAGACATGAGGACACCGGACTGAGGACCGTTCATGACCGGGCTGCCCTGAGACGGGCTGTTCACGCCCCCGAGTCCGTACCCCCCGGTGGCCTGGAAAGGAGGCTGCTGATGCTGCGGCATCCCGGAGTGATTCATGGGATTCATCTGTCCCATTTGGTTCATCTGATTCATTTGACTCATTTGATTCATCTGCATCATCCGGTTGCCGCCGTACACGGATCCGCCGACCCCCATGTGCCCCGCGTCCTTCATTCCGTAACCTCTGTTCATGCCCATGCCGCCCATGCCCCCGCCCGGACCCATGTTCATCTGGGCGTTGGGGTGGCCAGCTCCCATGGTCTGCTGCCTCATACCGCCCTGCATCATGCCGCCGCTCTGATTGGTACGACAGCCGCCGGATTCCCTGTGGGAACGACAAACGGAGCGGATTAAACACGAAGACCAAAACAAACTGGCAGAACGAAACTGGTGCCCCAGTGATGCCTCACCTCTGCAGCAGGTGGGTTGATATGAAGCCTTGGGGTTCGTTACTCATGGGGTGGCGGTAGAGTTTGCTTTTGGTCTGTGCCGTCACCGGGGTGCCATCCGATAGTGAAAACCTGTACACGGGGGTCTCGGCATGACCGTGAAGATAAGCTGAAGAGAAATAACAGGAGCACCAGTTACGACTGACGCTGTTCTTTTTTATACACCGCGCTAATTACCGTAATTACTGTGTTTTTACTGTAAATGTGCTGCCGCTTTCACAACCACACGCCCCCTCCATCATGTGTTCAATTTGCTGCCGCTTCTTTTCACCTGCCAGTTCCCACACAGACTGTATCGCGTACATAAACATGCTAAGCTACATGTTTATCTAATTTATATTTTTTCCAAAATATTTCCATTTATTTCCTAAATTATTTCTATTTATTTTCTAAATTATTTAAATTTATTTCCTAAATGATTTCTATTTATTTTCTAAATTATCTACACTTTATTTTCTTAATTATTTCCATTTATTTTCAAAAGGATTTCCACTTCATTTTAAGCTAAGCTACATGTTTATCTAATTTATATTTTTTCCAAAATATTTCCATTTATTTCCTAAATTATTTCTATTTATTTTCTAAGCTATTTCCAGTTTATTTTCTAAATGATTTACACTTTATTTCCTAAATTTACATTTATTTTGTAAATTATTTCCACTTTATTCTCCAAATTATTTCTACTTTATTTTCTAAATTATTTGCATTTATTTTCTAAATTATTTCCACTTAATTTTCTAAATTATTTCCACGTTATTTTGTAAATTATTTCCACTTTATTCTCCAAATTATTTCTACTTTACTTTCTAAATTATTTCCACTTATTTTCTAAATTATTTCCACATTAATTTCCAAATTATTCAACTTTATTCTCCAAATTATTTCTACTTTATTTTCTAAATTATTTCCACTTAATTTTCTAAATTATTTCCACTTTATTTTCTAAATTCTGCACTCTGCACTTTACCATGTGTAATTCATATCTTGCACAATAATTGTACATCTCGGACCTATTATTCCTATTTTATTTTATATATTTATATTCATTCACTTTTCATAATTTTGTACATCTGAACATGAAGATTCCTGTATATATTCAACAAAATGGTGCTAGTTTCTATATAAGTTCATGTGTATATTTTTTGTAATTAATGTGTATTGGAACTGTGAGGGACTGAGCACCTGAGCATTTCACTCACCTTTTACACCTGTGTTAGTGTGAAGTGACAATAAAGTGATTTTCTAAATTATTTCCATTTATTTTCTAAATTACTTCCACGTTATTCTCATTTCCAGCCTCCATGCCAGGCCTGTCACCTAACATGTTTATACTGCTAATGTGAGAGTCCATCTTCTATGGATCCTGATAATATTAGGGCCCTACCAAACAGGGCGTGGTCAGTGTTGGTACAGCGGTGGTTTCTCTACATTAATAAGCAGCTACAGTTAGTAATTATGGATCTACAGATCTACAGAGTGCCTCTTATTTTAGATGAGGCGTTTCCCTCTGGGCGGGGTTCTTACCCTCGTGGTAGTGGCGTTTGTGGGACCAGGGCTGCCCGTCGCTGTGCTGCAGGAACATCTGGATGCAGCGTCGCAGCAGGTCCTCCCAGCCTGGGCGCATGGTGGCGCGCAGGGAATTCTGATCGATCTGGATCAGCTTACCTGTGGAACATGACAGATTTAAGGTTTTACTCATCCGGGCTGAAGTGATACCCCTGATACCCCTGATTCCTGTGTTAATCTGTGAGATTGTGAAGTTCTGACCTGAAAGCTCGTGTCTGGTGTTGAAGCTCTCCGTTCTCTCCAGGGCCGTGACACGCCGAGCCACACAGATCATACACGAGTGCAGATCTACAGGAGGAGCAACAATTAACCACAACGTAACGTAACAGAAGATCTAAACATCTACAGAGAAGCTCCATCTAACTACACTATGTGGACAAAAGTACCAGGACGCCCCTTCTGTTCTTTAAATCCATATGTTTTATTCACAACAGTTGATAACAGGTGTAATAAATCAATTATATTACAAAAATAATAAGCTTCCAACTTTGCAGCAACAGTTTAGGGAAGGCCCTTTCCTGTTCCAGCACGACTGTGCCTGGTTTAATGACCTCAGCCCCACTAACAGCTCTGGAATGAACCGGAACGTCAACTGAGGCTTTCTTGACCTACATACAATTGCTCTTTTGACCAAATGGGCACAAATTTCCACAGTCATACTTCAAAGTTTTGCGAAACTTGGGGTCATGATCAGGTGTCCGAATACTTCTGGCCACATAGTGTATATCAACAAGTGAACAAGGCGTATGTGTCGGCCGTACCGTCTCCCTCGTCCATCATGGCTTTGGGCTGGGTGAGGGCGAAGCACTGCATGGTCTCGTAGCGCTGGTTCCCCGGGGCGTCGTCGGCCGGACCGGGTCCGAACCTGACGTGCATCCGGCAGTTGAAGGTGTGGCTCTTGTGTCGAGGAGCCTCTCCTCCCCAGGCCATGCTGTTCACTACGGTGGGAGGAGAGAAGGTGAATTAGGACGGGGCCGATAAACGACGACGGTGAGAGTCGTGAGCGTAACGTAACAGACTCCTGACAATTTTGTGACGTGACCAAAACTGAGAGGATTAATATTGTGTGTAAGTTTGGTGCATCATCTAAACATCAAACAGGAGATAAAAAGTGACCAGAACTACAGTTAAAGCCGCCGGTACACTGAGGAGCTGTGAGAAGTTCTGGAACTGTTGGAGTTTGAGTTTAGATGAGGACATTTAGAGGTGCGTGATGACTCTAACCGTGATTATTCCGGGGCAGGCTCTTGTGGAACTCCTCGCGGTCGTCCTCGTGGAGGATGTTGTAGACGCTGGTGTTGATCAGCTCCTCCTGCTTGTACTGCAGGTACTGGGTCACGTTATCCGAAACGAACACGATGCTCCCCTCCCTGTTCACCACGAACAGGAAGCCGTCCAGGGCCTGCGGGATCATGGGAGAGCAGATGCTGGATAAGCGTTAACCAGTAGAGGCGTCGCACCGCCAGCATTTTGTGTGGATGATTCTGACCAGTTCAGATCACGTACAGAAGTGACTGAATGGAAGGAGGTTTGTTCGGAGCCCGTCAATTTCTCGCTCACCTGAAGTAAAAGTGGCCCCAGGTGATCCTTGTCGATGACGCCCTGACCGGTGGAGGACACGTCGGCTTTCTGGACGTCATCGTCGCTGGACGAGGTCTTTCCTGTTTGTTAAATACATAAATATATAAATAAATAAATACATAAATGAATAAATACATAAATAAATATATAAATAAATAATTAAATACATAAATATATAAATAAATAAATACATAAATAAATAAATACATCAATTATAAATAAATAAATATACAAATAAATATATAAATAAATAAATATATAAATAAATATACAAATAAATATATAAATATAAAATAAATAAATATATAAAAAAATAAATATATAAATAAAAAAATATATAAATAAATAAACATATAAATAAGCATATAAATAAATAAAGAAAAATACAAATAAATATATAAATTTTAAAAAAAAAAATATATAAATAAATAAATACATAAATGAATAAATACATAAATATATAAATAAATAATTAAATACATAAATATATAAATAAATAAATACATAAATAAATAAATATACAAATAAATATATAAATAAATAAATATATAATTAAATAAATATATAAATAAATATACAAATAAATATATAAATATAAAATAAATAAATATATAAATAAATAAATATATAAATAAATAAATAAACATATAAATAAGCATATAAATAAATAAATAAATATATAAATAAAGAAAAATACAAATAAATAAATACATATAAAATAAATAAATATATAAATAATAAATATATAAATAAATAAGATAGGCAGGGCAAAACATAGAATTTATCTTTGTATATTTATATATATTTATTTATTCTTATCTTGCTGCTGTGATCCCCCACAAATTATGCAAATGTGTTAAAACCATTTATTTATTTACATAATCATCAGCTCAATATTTTTGTTTTAATTGAGCAGCCAATCCACCTCCTGCATACGTCTGTGAGGTGAAACGTATTGCATAACGTATGACATCCAGTGATCAGAAATACAGAATAAAAGTCAGGTCCTGACAGCTGTTGTGTCTCCACTCTCCACCGGGGGGCAGCAGTACCCGCTCTCCCTCTCTCTACACCGTGTACCAGGACGTGAGTACGATTGAGGAAGGGAGACCGGAGGAGGGGGAGGGGAGAGGTGGGTCGGTGGTGCAGGTATAGACGCCTCGCCGGACGCATTGGTATTCAGGTGGTGCGGCGGGGCGGAGGAGGAAAAGGATTGGGAGCAGGAGCCAGCAAATCAGAGCTGAAGTGAAGCGAATGATTCCGGCTGATGAGATCCCTGGAGGTGCGGGTACATGAGCGCTAGTGCTGCAGGAGAGAGAGGAGGCGCTGAGGGAGCGAGGGAGGAACAGATACATCCATAAAAGAAAAAAATGTAAAATAAACTGTGATTGAAAATCTTTATTTTATTTTCTCCCAGTTTAGTCATAGCCGGTTCCTCTTCCTCTGCTGGAGACCCCCATGGTGTACAAGGAGGGTATATTCTTCTGACGCACATTCCATCCGGCACGTGTGCACTAACCAGGGTCCTTACACAGCGTCAAAGACCCCACCCACTTTTAGTCCAGTCTTTTCCCACCCAGTAGACTAGTGGTCATTTTCATCTGTACCAAATGACTTTTATTTTATTAGGATTTTAACGTCACGTTTGGTTCGATTCATGACGGAAACGGTCGTTACTCATTACACAAGATTCATCAGCTCACAAGTTTAATATCAAACACAGTCGTGGACAATTTCGTGTCTCCAGTTCACCTCACTTTGTACTTTGGGAGGAAACCGGAGCGCCCGGAGGAAACCCACGCAGACACGGGGAGAACATGCGAACTCCAAACAGAAAGGACCCGGACCGCCCCGCCTGGAGATCAAACCCGGGACCTTCTTGCTGTGAGGCGACAGTGCCACCCACCGAGCTAAAACAGCATCATCATGAATGATTGAGATCCAGGTATACCTTCGAGGATTGAGAAGGTATCCATCATTTTGTCCGGCCCACTTGTGGAGTTCCTGGATTTTTTTCTTAGCATTTTTTTCTTTTAAACTCAAACAAAAGAAATCGTGTGAACACCGAAGCGTTTGTACAAAAGTGCGGGGGTTCCAAAAGTTTTTAGCCATGACTGTGACGGTTCTCTTTTAAACCAGAGCTCAGGTCCTGAGACTGATCAGGAGAGGTTCCTTCTCTTACAAACCATCACTCTTCTGACCTCGTTCATCTGATCTCGTGCCTCCGTGGGTGAGTTTGGGCCTTCTGGGACAGGACAGAGATCTCTTTTGTGTTCTTTTAGTGTTTTTGTTCTGGTTTGGTGTGTTTTTGTTCTGGTTTGGTGTGTTTTAGTGTGTTTTTGTTCTGGTTTGGTGTGTTTTTGTTCTGGTTTGGTGTGTTTTTGTTCTGGTTTGGTGTGTTTTAGTGTGTTTTTGTTCTGGTTTGGTGTGTTTTTGTTCTGGTTTAGTGTGTTTTTGTTCTGGTTTGGTGTGTTTTAGTGTGTTTTTGTTCTGGTTTGGTGTGTTTTTGTTCTGGTTTGGTGTGTTTTTGTTCTGGTTTGGTGTGTTTTTGTTCTGGTTTGGTGTGTTTTTGTTCTGGTTTGGTGTGTTTTAGTGTGTTTTTGTTCTGGTTTGGTGTGTTTTTGTTCTGGTTTGGTGTGTTTTAGTGTGTTTTTGTTCTGGTTTGGTGTGTTTTTGTTCTGGTTTGGTGTGTTTTAGTTCTGGTTTGGTGTGTTTTTGTTCTGGTTTGGTGTGTTTTAGTTCTGGTTTGGTGTGTTTTTGTTCTGGTTTGGTGTGTTTTTGTTCTGGTTTGGTGTGTTTTAGTGTGTTTTTGTTCTGGTTTTGAGTGTTTTTGTTCTGGTTTGGTGTGTTTTAGTGTGTTTTTGTTCTGGTTTGGTGTGTTTTTGTTCTGGTTTGGTGTGTTTTTGTTCTGGTTTGGTGTGTTTTTGTTCTGGTTTGGTGTGTTTTAGTTCTGGTTTGGTGTGTTTTTGTTCTGGTTTGGTGTGTTTTTGTTCTGGTTTGGTGTGTTTTAGTGTGTTTTTGTTCTGGTTTTGAGTGTTTTTGTTCTGGTTTGGTGTGTTTTAGTGTGTTTTTGTTCTGGTTTGGTGTGTTTTTGTTCTGGTTTGGTGTGTTTTTGTTCTGGTTTGGTGTGTTTTAGTTCTGGTTTGGTGTGTTTTTGTTCTGGTTTGGTGTGTTTTTGTTCTGGTTTGGTGTGTTTTAGTGTGTTTTTGTTCTGGTTTTGAGTGTTTTTGTTCTGGTTTGGTGTGTTTTAGTGTGTTTTTGTTCTGGTTTGGTGTGTTTTTGTTCTGGTTTGGTGTGTTTTAGTGTGTTTTTGTTCTGGTTTGGTGTGTTTTTGTTCTGGTTTGGTGTGTTTTAGTGTGTTTTTGTTCTGGTTTTGAGTGTTTTTGTTCTGGTTTGGTGTGTTTTAGTGTGTTTTTGTTCTGGTTTAGTGTGTTTTTGTTCTGGTTTAGTGTGTTTTTGTTCTGGTTTGGTGTGTTTTTGTTCTGGTTTGGTGTGTTTTTGTTCTGGTTTGGTGTGTTTTTGTTCTGGTTTGGTGTGTTTTTGTTTTGGTTTGGTGTGTTTTAGTGTGTTTTTGTTCTGGTTTAGTGTGTTTTTGTTCTGGTTTGGTGTGTTTTTGTTCTGGTTTGGTGTGTTTTTGTTCTGGTTTGATGTGTTTGTAGTGTGTTTCTGTGATTTTCTTGTGTGTTTTAGTGTTTTCAGTGTGTATATAGTGTGTTTTAGTGCGTTTATTGTGTGGCTTGGTGTGTTTTTTTGTTTTGTTTGTGTGGTCTGGCGTATTATATCAATGTGAGAAACATAAAGAGAGCAATATTCCGAGAAAACAGATATGACAGCAAGACAGAGAGAGAGAGAGAGAGAGAGAGAGAGAGAGAGAGAGAGAGAGAGAGGATGCGAGATGGAGAGAGAGAGAGAGAGAGAGAGAGAGAGAGAGAGAGAGAGAGAGAGAGAGAGAGGATGCGAGATGGAGAGAGCGAGAGGGAGAGAGAAAGAGGATGCGAGACAGAGAG